>NC_052321.1:14412836-14445336 GCF_016432855.1 Salvelinus namaycush | reverse complement strand
CAGTGTTTGTGTTATTTTGCTCATCTTAATCTTTTATTTTTATTGGCCAGTCTGAGATATTGCTTTTCTTTGCAACTCTGCCTAGAAGGCCAGCATCCCGGAGTCACCTCTTCACTGTTGACGTTGAGACTGGTGTTTTGCGGGAACTATTTAATGAAGCTGCCTGGGAAGCTTACAGGCCATTTAGAGCCTGTAAGCGAACCCACAAATGCTGATGCTCCAGATACTCAACTAGTTTAAAGAAGGCCAGTTTTATTGCTTCTTTAATTAGCTATGCTAACATAATTGCAAAAGGGTTTTCGAATGATCAATTAGCCTTCTAAAATGATCAACTTGGATTAGCTAACAGAACGTGCCATTGGAACACAGGAGTGATGGTTGCTGATAATGGGCCCCTGTACGCCTACGTAGATATTCCATAAAAAATCTGCCGTTTCCAGCTACAATAGTCATTGTCACGTTCTGACCTTTATTTCCTTTGTTTTGTCTTTATTTAGTATGGTCAGGGCGTTGGGGTGGGCAGTCTATGTTTATATTTCTATGTTTTCCTATTTCTGTGTTTGGCCTGATATGGTTCTCAATCAGAGGCAGGTGTTTTGTGTTGTCTCTGATTGGGAACCATATTTAGGTAGCCTGTTTTGTGTTGGGTTTTGTGGGTGGTTGTCTTCAGTCTTCGTGTGTCTGCACCAGACAGAACTGTTTCGGTTTTTCACATTTGTTGTTTTTTGTATTTTGAGTGTTCACTTTTATTAAACAAGATGAACAATTACCACGCTGCACATTGGTCCTCCGATCCTTCTAACTTCTCCTCCTCAGACGAGGAGGAAGACGAAAGCCGTTACAGTCATTTACAACATTAACAATGTCTACACTGTATTTCTGATCAATCTGATGTTATTTTAATGGACAATAATATGCTTTTCTTTCAAAAACAAGGACATTTCTAAGTGACCCCAAACATTTGAACGGTAGTGTACATACTAATATTCTTTGTTATACTGTATTTAGAAGTACAGGGTACAGGCTACTCAATGGACAATGAAAAGGACAGGAATCAAGAACTATTGAAAAAAGCCTTATTTAAATCCCTCATCTCTTATTATCTCCATGCACTTAGATAACCTGAGCAGAGTACAGGCCATAAACCAACAGCGACAATAACAACCACCGCCTCGGTGTATGTGTGTGTATTTGTGTGTAACAGCCGCCCCTCTCAGAAACAAAAACAACCACTTAGGCATGAACAGCAGCGCTTGGGAGCCATCAATATTTCATTCAGGTGTGTCGAGGAATAGAGGAGAAAGAGAGCAGGAGAAAAAAAACACATGAAAGTAGGAATGAGGAGGGCAGAGACCTAAACAATCTGAGCAGGTCCATGACTGACAGAGAGAGAGAGAGAGAGAGAGAGAGAGAGAGAGAGAGAGAGAGAGAGAGAGAGAGAGAGAGAGAGAGAGAGAGAGAGAGAGAGAGAGAGAGAGAGAGAGAGAGAGAGAGAGAGAGAGAGAGAGAGAGAGAGAGAGAGAGAGAGAGAGAGAGAGAGAGAGAGAGAGAGAGAGACAGAGACAGAGACAGAGACAGAGACAGAGACAGAGACAGAGAGAGACAGAGACAGAGACAGAGACAGAGACAGAGACAGAGACAGAGACAGAGACAGAGACAGAGACAGAGACAGAGACAGAGACAGAGACAGAGACAGAGACAGAGAGAGAGAGAGAGAGACAGAGACAGAGAGAGAGAGACAGAGAGAGAGAGAGAGAGAGAGAGAGAGAGAGAGAGAGAGAGAGAGAGAGAGAGAGAGAGAGAGACAGAGACAGAGACAGAGACAGAGAGAGAGAGAGAGAGAGAGAGAGAGAGAGAGAGAGAGAGAGAGAGAGAGAGAGAGAGTGCTAAGAAACAGAATGTGTGAGTGTGTGTAGTATATGTGTGTGTAGCATATGTGTGTGTGTGTTCGACAGGGGAGCAAAGCAAAGGCCCAGTGGGGGTGTAGCAAAGGGGAATTGAGCAGAGTGTTCTGTGTGCAGTCACAACCTCTGACACACCAGCCTAATCTGGAGTTTAAATCAATGACGTGTCCAGAACCATAATTACCACTGCTAAACTGCTTCTACTGCAATATGCTTTCAGCAGCAGCAGAGTTACGCCCGGGTGTGTGTGTGTGTGTGTGTGCGTGTGTGTGTGTGTGTGTGCGTGTGTGTGTGTGTGTGTGTGTGTGTGTGTGTGTGTGTGTGTGTGTGTGTGTGTGTGTGTGTGTGTGTGTGTGTGTGTGTGTGTGTGTGTGTGTGTGTGTTACAGCATGGGTTGGATTAAAAACATTCTCTCATTAGACCAGTGTCTGAGTGAACACACGTCCGCAGCAGAAAGTGCCACTCACAATGTTTTATGCCTCTCGTCTAGGACGACACACACATGCACACGCACACGCATACAAACACACATACACGCACACGCATACAAACACACACACACACACACACACACACACACACACACACACACACACACACACACACACACACACACACACACACACACACACACACACACACTAGTGTTAATCACAAAACATGGAGAACCTTACAGTCTACTTCAGACATATATTATTAGTATTAGTACATACTGAAAGTATTTTACAGTAAAAAGAATGGTCGTGTCCCAAATCTGTCTTGCCTACTACTTACTAAAACTGCATACTGTGTACTAATCTTACTGTTCAGTAAAAACAAATGCAGTCTAGCTCTGATGCTACTGATAGATACTTTATTGGGGAAAATATATGATATGTGGTTGTCCCACCTAGCGATCTTCAGATGAATGCAGTAAATGTTCTGGGCAAGAGCGTCTGCTAAGTGACTAAAATGTGAAATGTAAATTGTCAACTGTTGTCAGATACACGTGCGTCTCGAAAGGCGATTCTCTTCCTCAATAGTGAGCAGTGAATTCTATTAGATGAAAAGCCAAAATGAGTACGACATCCTGGCATTTTAACGCATACTCAAATTGTAAAATTTCACATACTATAAAACGTTCTATTTTCGCGTACCCAAAAGGACTACTATTTAGATCACAAGTACGGGTATTTGGACATGGCCTGTGTCTAGTTGTGTCCTGGGATGCAACCTCAGACTTAAACTAGGTCTTCAGGGTATGGCTGAATGGAGCTTCCTGTTTTACCAGGTACTGTAAGAACAGATGACTGGGAACTCATTTACTACCTGAGAAATACCAAACAAATCATACACAGTCTTCAACAACAGAACCTTCTCCACACACACCACCACCCTGCAATTAGTCTGATTACTGACACAATGAGGCGGGGTAGACACTTAACAAATTGGTCCCCTACTACCCCAGTTACTCTGTGTGTGTGTGTGTGTGTGTGTGTGTGTGTGTGTGTGTGTGTGTGTGTGTGTGTGTGTGTGTGTGTGTGTGTGTGTGTGTGTGTGTGTGTGTGTGTGTGTGTGTGTGTGTGTGTGTGTGTGTGTGTGTGTGTGTGTGTGTGTGTGTGTGTGTGTGTGTGTGTGCGTGTGTGCGTGTGTGTGTGTGTGTGTGCGTGCGTATGTGTGTGTCACTTGCATAGAGCGAGTTATTCTGAAAGATGATTGGCCGTGTAACGTCGCCCTGGGCCAATTACCTCCTGACTCTGGTCACGGCCTGCTGAGAGAGCTAATTACACACTCTTTAGCCTTAGCATTTAGCTCTGTGTTTGTGTGTGTGTTTGTGTGTCTGTGTGTGTGTGTGTGTGTGTGTGTGTGTGTGTGTGTGTGTGTGTGTGTGTGTGTGTGTGTGTGTGTGTGTGTGTGTGTGTGTGTGTGTGTGTGTGTGTGTGTGTGTGTGTGACCTCCTGCTCAGCACTTTTCTATTCTTCTCCGTGTGTTGTGAATTGATCCTAGTGAATTAAACAATAGCTTCCCAAAACCACCCTCTAACTCCATCATCTGTGATTTTGAAGAGCAACTTTCCCTTCAGTTCCATAAACTCTTTCACTCTTACTTCATTATCCTTCTCTGCCCCTTCCTCCTTCATTATCCCTATCTGCCCCTTCCTTCTTCATTATCCCTTCTCCCCATTCAACCTCATTATCCCTCTCTGCCCCTTCCTCATTCATTATCCCTCTCTCCCCTTCCTCCTTCATTATCCCTTTCTGCCCCTTCCTCCTTCATTATCCCTTTCTGCCCCTTCCTCCTTCATTATCCCTCTCTCCCCCTTCCTCCTTCATTATCCCTCTCCCCGCCTTCCTCCTTCAGTATCCCTCTCTGCCCCTTCCTCCTTCATTATCCCTTTTCTCCCTTCCTCCTTCATTATCCTTCTCTCCCCGTTCCTCCTTCATCCTCCTTACAAATCCCTCTCTTAAATCCTTCGTTACTATGGCGTTAGCTCTCTGTAGTGTTAGCTTTCTATGGCATTAGCTCTCTGTATTTTTAGCTCTCTATGGTGTTAGCTCTCTGTAGCGTTAGCTCTCTATAGTGTTAGCTCTCTATGGCGTTAGCTCTCTGCAGTGTTAGCTCTCTATAGTGTTAACTCTCTGTAGCGTTAATTCTCTATGGCGTTAGCTCTCTGTAGTGTTAGCTCTCTATGGCATTAGCTATCTGTATTTTTAGCTCTCTATGGTGTTAGCTCTCTGTAGCGTTAGCTCTCTATAGTGTTAACTCTCTGTAGCGTTAGCTCTCTATAGTGTTAGCTCTCTGTGGCGTTAGCTCTCTGTAGTATTAGCTCTCTGTAGTGTTAGCTCTCTATGGCGTTAGCTCTCTGCAGTGTTAGCTCTCTATAGTGTTAACTCTCTGTAGCGTTAGCTCTCTATAGTGTTAGCTCTCTGTGGCGTTAGCTCTCTGTAGTGTTAGCTCTCTGTAGTGTTAGCTCTCTGTACTGTTAGCTCTCTATGGCGTTAGCTCTCTGTAGTGTTAGCTCTCTATTGCGTTAGCTCTCTGTAGTGTTATCTCTCTATAGTGTTAGCTCTCTGTAGCGTTAGCTCTCTATAGTGTTAGCTCTCTGTAGTGTTAGCTCTCTGTAGTGTTAGCTCTCTGTAGTGTTAGCTCTCTATAGTGTTAGCTCTCTGTAGTGTTAGCTCTCTATTGCGTTAGCTCTCTGTAGTGTTAGCTCTCTATAGTGTTAGCTCTCTGTAGTGTTAGGTCTCTATGGCGTTAGCTCTCTGTAGTGTTAGCTCTCTGTAGTGTTAGCTCTCTATGGCGTTAGCTCTCTGTAGTGTTAGCTCTCTATGGCGTTAGCTCTCTATAGTGTTAGCTCTCTGTAGTGTTAGCTCTCTATAGTGTTAGCTCTCTGTAGTGTTAGCTCTCTATAGTGTTAGCTCTCTATATTGTTAGCTCTCTGTAGTGTTAGCTCTCTGTAGTGTTAGCTCTCTATGGCGTTAGCTCTCTGTAGTGTTAGCTCTCTATAGTGTTAGCTCTCTGTAGTGTTAGCTCTCTGTAGTGTTAGCTCTATATAGTGTTAGCTCTCTATAGTGTTTGCTCTCTGTAGTGTTAGCTCTCTGTAGTGTTAGCTCTCTATGGCGTTAGCTCTCTGTAGTGTTAGCTCTCTATAGTGTTAGCTCTCTGTAGTGTTAGCTCTCTATGGCGTTAGCTCTCTGTAGTGTTAGCTCTCTATAGTGTTAGCTCTCTGTAGTGTTAGCTCTCTGTAGTGTTAGCTCTCTGTAGTGTTAGCTCTCTGTAGTGTTAGCTCTCTATGTTAACTCTCTGTGGCGTTAACTCTCTGTGGCTTTAGCCTGATTATTTAATGTATCTACTTAGTCCTAGAGGCCTAGCTAAGTGAGAAGCTGCATTGCCCCCCCCCCCCCCCCCATCCCTCCAACCAAAACACATCTCAAGAGCCCAATTCAATTCACCCCCCTTCTTGCCGAAGTGTGCACCCCCTTACCTGCCATCAAGGATGTAAAGGCATTGGGTTTGTGGGCGGAGCGTTTACATACTCCACCAATCTGAATGGGGCTTCTGGGACAGTGTGGGTTCCTGCTTCCCGTGGGTCTCTTTATCTACATCAGTGTGTTAATTAATACGTTCAAAACCCCACTGAGACATGACAGTCACTGCAGACAGCAGAGTGGAGCAGACAGCAGCGTGTGTGTTTGTGTGTGTGTGTTTGCGTGTGTATGTGTGTAACCTGCCAGTCTGTGTTAGCCTGGACTGATCCTCCATTAGCCAGAGACAGCAGTTTCCTTAATGCAGACAACACCCTACAAAGCCTGTCAACCACATGGACACACACACACGCACGCACGCACACACTCACACACACACACACACACAAACAGGAAAAACACACTTCCCATCCACAACTCAGAATGCAACTTAACATTGAAAATAAATGATTAGTTCACCGTTTTATATGTATGTATATAAAATAAAAACAACTTTCAACTTCAACATATTCACCCCTCCAACAAACATAAATCAATAAAGTGTTGAAGGACGACTATAACACCATGAGGTTTGTTATAATTGACAAATGAATCACAATCAGAAAGATGAAACAAAACACCTAAAAGCAGTCCGCTGAATTAGAACTTAAAGCAATGACACAATGACACCCACTGACCTGACCCTGTGAGAGAGGAATGGAAAGAGACATGGAGGAGGTAGAAAGAGGAGATGAAAAGAGTGAGAGGGAGATAGAGAGGGGGATGGAGAGAGGGGGTGAGGGAGTAGGGAGAGAGATGTAGAGAGAGGGGGATGAAGAGAGGGAGTGAGGGAGATTGGGAGAGAGAGATATAGAGAGAGGGGGATGGAGAGAGGGAGTGAGGGAGTAGGGGGAGAGATGTAGAGAGAGGGGGATGGAGAGAGGGAGTGAGGGAGTAGGGAGATAGAGAGAGATATGTAGAGAGAGGGGGATGGAGAGAGGGAGTGAGGGAGATTGGGAGAGAGAGATGTAGAGAGAGGGGGATGGAGAGAGGGAGTGAGGGAGTAGGGGGAGAGATGTAGAGAGAGGGGGATGGAGAGAGGGAGTGAGGGAGTAGGGGGAGAGGTGTAGAGAGAGGGGGATGAGAGAGGGAGTGAGGGAGTAGGGGGAGAGATGTAGAGAGAGGGGGATGGAGAGAGGGAGTGAGGGAGTAGGGGGAGAGATGTAGAGAGAGGGGGAGGGAGTGAGGGAGTAGGGGGAGAGATGTAGAGAGAGGGGGATGGAGAGAGGGAGTGAGGGAGTAGGGGGAGAGATGTAGAGAGAGGGGGAGGGAGTGAGGGAGTAGGGGGAGAGATGTAGAGAGAGGGGGAGGGAGTGAGGGAGTAGGGGGAGAGATGTAGAGAGAGGGGGATGGAGAGAGGGAGTGAGGTAGAGAGAGGGGGATGGAGAGAGGGAGTGAGGGAGTAGGGGGAGAGATGTAGAGAGAGGGGGAGGGAGTGAGGGAGTAGGGGGAGAGATGTAGAGAGAGGGGGATGGAGTGAGGGAGTAGGGGGAGAGATGTAGAGGGAGTGAGGGAGTACATTACATTTACATTTTAGTCATTTAGCAGACGCTCTTATCCAGAGCGACTTACAGTAGAGTGCATACATTTTATTACATTTTTACATACTGAGACAAGGATATCCCTACCGGTCAAACCCTCCCTAACCCGGACGACGCTATGCCAATTGTGCGTCGCCCCACGGACCTCCCGGTTGCGGCCGGCTGCGACAGAGCCTGGGCGCGAACCCAGAGACTCTGGTGGCGCAGCTAGCACTGCGATGCAGTGCCCTAGACCACTGCGCCACCCGGGAGTAGGGGGAGAGATGTAGAGAGAGGGGGATGGAGTGAGGGAGTAGGGGGAGAGATGTAGAGAGAGGGGGAGGGAGTGAGGGAGTAGGGGGAGAGATGTAGAGAGAGGGGGATGGAGAGACGGAGTAGGTAGATGGAGGATGTAAAGATATGGGAAAGGAGGGGAGAGAGAGAGTTAGAAGGGGATGAAGAGAAGGAGTGAGAGAGATGGGAGAGAGAAAAGTGTAGAGAGAGGGAGAAGGAGAGAGGGAGATGGAGGAGGTAGAGAAGTGGTTGTGACAGGGGTGTAGGGGTGTGGTGCTCTTGGAGTGGCTGTCTAACAAGGTGCTGAGCACAGAGAGCCCTGGAAGTCGACGCTCCCTTACCCCCCAAGATTAGACAGCACCTCTGAGCCACAGTACGCCCACAACACGCTAGCAACATGCCTAGAACATGCCTAGGACACAGGAGCTACACTGGAATGACACGGGGGACAGGCAAAGCTACCAAAACATGTCGTCTGCATGTCAACCCTCATGTCTGTCACTGTCTCTCTCTCTCTCCGTTTCTCCGTCTGTAACTCATGTCTGCCCCCCTCTTTCTTCCAATCATTGAATCCCCTCTCTCTCTCTCTCTCTCTCTCTCTCTCTCTCTCTCTCTCTCTCTCTCTCTCTCTCTCTCTCTCTCTCTCTCTCTCTCTCTCTCTCTCTCTCTCTCTCTCTCTCTCTCTCTCTCTCTCTCTCTCTCTCTCTCTCTCTCTCTCTCTCTCTCTCTCTCTCTCTCTCTCTCTCTCTCTCTCTCTCTCTCTCTCTCTCTCAAATTGGCCTAGTCTCACATCTCTCTCAGCCTGTCTGTCCCCATTCAACCGGAGAGAGGGAGAGAGGCGAGGGGAGGAGAAGGAGAGAGGAACAACAAGATATAAGACAGGAAGGAGGAAAAGAGAAAGAGAAAGATAGAGAAAGGAAAAAGTGGGATAGAGATGTGGGTAAAGGGCAGAAAACAAGATAGAAAATGAATATGATACGGAGAGAGAGACAGATGGATAGATGGAGTGTAGGAGGAGGGAGGAGGGGATGTCAACGAGGGGTCTGCTCCAGTTGAGACAGAGGGTTGTGGTTTTGAGAGAAAATAGGGCTCGACCATAAGGCTTTATAGCAGAGACCATCTTCTCTCTCCATCAGGCCTTAAAGCAGAGAGTATCTTCTCTCTCCATCAGGCCTTAAAGCAGAGAGTATCTTCTCTCTCCATCTGGCCTTAAAGCAGAGAGTATCTTCTCTCTCCACCTGGCCTTGAAGCAGAGAGTATCTTCTCTCTCCATCAGGCCTTAAAGCAGAGAGTATCTTCTCTCTCCATCAGGCCTTAAAGCAGAGAGTATCTTCTCTCTCCATCAGAGCTTACAGCAGAGAGTATCTTCTCTCTCCATCAGGCCTCTTTTCTTGATTTTTGTATACAGATTTTCTATTTTCGTTTTACACCTTTCTTTCACATCTCTCCACCTCAACGTCTCTC
Organism: Salvelinus namaycush; assembly: GCF_016432855.1. NCBI lineage: Eukaryota > Metazoa > Chordata > Actinopteri > Salmoniformes > Salmonidae > Salvelinus > Salvelinus namaycush. Next base: position 14,436,150 of record NC_052321.1, on the reverse strand, counting down.
TCCACCACTCTCTCCACCTCAACATCTCTCTCCCCCACTCTCTCCACCTCAACGTCTCTCTCCCCCACTCTCTCCCTCAATGTCTCTCTCGCCCACTCTCTCCCTCAACGTCTCTCCCACACTCTCTCCCTCTACATTTCTCTCCCGCGCTCTCTGCATCTCTCCTCCACTCTCTCCCTCTACGTCTCTCTCCCTCTACGTCTCTCTCCTCCACTCTCTCCATCTACGTCTATCTTCCCCACTCTCTCCCTCTCTCTCTCTCCCCTACTCTCTCCCTTTACGTCTTTCTCCCTCTACGTCTCTCTCCCCCACTCTCTCCCTCTACGTCTCTCTCGCCCACTCTCTCCCTCTACGTCTCTCTCGCCCACTCTCTCCCTCTACGTCTCTCTCCTCCACTCTCTCTCTCTATGTCTCTCTCCCCAACTCTCTCCCTCTACGGCTCTCTCCTCCACTCTCTCCCTCTACGTCTCTCTCGTCCACTCTCTCCCTCTACGTCTCTCTCCCTCTACGTCTCTCTCTCCAACTCTCTCCCTCTACGTCTCTCTCCTCCACTCTCTCCATCTACGTCTCTCTCCCCCACTCTCTCCCCCTCTCTCTCTCCCCTACTCTCTCCCTTTACGTCTTTCTCCCTCTACGTCTCTCTCCTCCACTCTATCCCTCTACGTATCTCTCCCCCACTCTCTCCCTCTACGTCTCTCTCCCCCTCTCTCTCCCTCTACGTATCTCTCCCCCACTCTCTCCCTCTATGTATCTCTCCCCCACTCTCTCCCTCTACGTCTCTCTCCCCCTCTCTCTCCCTCTACGTCTCTCTCGCCCACTCTCTCCCTCAATGTCTCTCTCGCCCACTCTCTCCCTCTACGTCTCTCTCCTCCACTCTCTCCCTCTACGTCTCTCTCCCCAACTCTCTCCCTCTACGTCTCTCTCCTCCACTCTCTCCCTCTACGTCTCTCTCGTCCACTCTCTCCCTCTACGTCTCTCTCCCTCTACGTCTCTCTCCTCCACTCTCTCCATCTACGTCTCTCTCCCCCACTCTCTCCCCCTCTCTCTCTCCCCTACTCTCTCCCTTCACGTCTTTCTCCCTCTACGTCTCTCTCCTCCACTCTATCCCTCTACGTATCTCTCCCCCACTCTCTCCCTCTACGTCTCTCTCCCCCTCTCTCTCCCTCTACGTCTCTCTCGCCCACTCTCTCCCTCAATGTCTCTCTCGCCCACTCTCTCCCTCTACGACTCTCTCCCCGTCTCTCTCCCTCTACGTCTCTCTCGCCCACTCTCTCCCTCAATGTCTCTCTCGCCCACTCTCTCCCTCTACGTCTCTCTCCTCCACTCTCTCCCTCTACGTCTCTCTCCCCAACTCTCTCCCTCTACGTCTCTCTCCTCCACTCTCTCCCTCTACGTCTCTCTCTCCAACTCTCTCCCTCTACGTCTCTCTCCTCCACTCTCTCCCTCTACGTCTCTCTCCCCCTCTCTCTCCCTCTACGTCTCTCTCCCCAACTCTCTCCCTCTACGTCTCTCTCCTCCACTCTCTCCCTCAATGTCTCTCTCGCCCACTCTCTCCCTCAACGTCTCTCTCCCACACTCTCTCCCTCTGCATCTCTCTCCCCCACGCTCTCCCTCAAGTTCTCTCTCCCCCACTCTCTCCCTCTATGTTTCTCTCCCCATCTCTCTCCCTTTACCTATGTCTCTCTTCCCCACTCTCTCCCTGTACATCTCTCTCTCTCTGTTTTGTTACTGTGCATTAGTAGGGAACAGTCTGACAGGGCACCCTGCTGTCTTCAGCTCCAGGGGTCCTTGCTCAGCTCCACACGTGCATGACCTCTCTTTTCTCACTCCTCTCCTCCATTTGAAGGACTCAACTCAGAACTCTCCTCCTCTCATTTACTTTTCCCCCCACTGCTTTCTCTCTCTCATAGGCTGTAGGAAGGTTTTGGTAAGTGTGTGTGTGTGTCTATTGACAGGGGGAGCGTTAAGGCTAAGGCGTTGTCTGTGCGGTAATGATTCCCAGCCGAAGCTTGTGGTAGATTAAACCTCCCCTCCTGGTCCTCAGTCCAGCTCTCTCTCTCTCTCTCTCACACACACACACACACACACACACACACACACACACACACACACACACACACACACACACACACACACACACACACACACACACACACACACACACACACACACACACACACACACACACACACACACAGAATGACGGAGTAGCGGAGCAGTGGGGAGATCAGATAAATGGGCAAAAAAGCTTGAATCTTCTTAATCCACATTCATTCTCCTGAGCTTCCTCCAGCCCTCCTATCTCACATTCATTCTCCTGAGCTTCCTCCAGCCCTCCTAGCTCACATTCATTATCCTGAGCTTCCTCCAGCCCTCCTATCTCACATTCAAATGAGTTGTCTTTGCTCCCTTGTTAAACACACACACTCTCTTTTTCTGCCCTAATGCACCTGTGATGGCAAATTGAGCTCTCTCTCTCTCTCTCTCTCTCTCTCTCTCTCTCTCTCTCTCTCTCTCTCTCTCTCTCTCTCTCTCTCTCTCTCGCAGTGCATGCTGGGTGTTTTTGGAGGTTGAGTGTTTGGTGTGGAGGGCTCTATCCTAACTAACTTTCTTGATTATTTTCTTTACATGTTATTTTCTATGGTGGAGGGTTAATGCAAAATTTGTTTTAGCGGTATCCAAAGTTTTTTTTCAAAGTTAGGGTGGAAGAGGACAGAGTAACTTTCCTGGAGTTTGGAAGGTGTGGTGTGCGCGATGGCTTCTCAGCCTAGCGCGGAGGAGACGCTGTCGATACAGCATGGATTCAAGTGTGTTCCTGAGAACGGAGTTAAGGTGGAGGAGGTTCTGCTCGCGGTCGGTGAACAGGTAGGAGCTGAGTTTATACATTCTGCTTCTAGAATGAACAAAGCTGTGGTTGTGTTCATGAAAAGGGCTAATTTGGTTGGTAGGCTAATTGCTAGCGGAATATTTGTAAGGGATGTGTTGGTGTCAATTTCACCTCTCTCTACCCCTTCAACAAGAGTTGTAGTGGCAAATTTGCCTCTGTTTATTACGGATGATTAGGAAAGAGCTGAGTCGTTTTGGTAAGTTTGCTAGTGGTTTCCGTGTACTGTCAGCAGGGTTTCAGGCAGATGCCGTTAAGCACGTTGTTTCGTTCCGGAGGCAAGTGTTTATGTTTCTGAACAACAACGAGCAACAGCTAAATGTGCACTTTAAAGTGAGACATGGGGAGGGGCTCTATGCAGGTTTTGCCAGCACAGATAGTCTACGGTGTTTTGAATGTGGGGATTTGGGGCACAAGAGTTTTGCGTGCCCACACAAAGGCCGTAGACAAGGTGAGGGTACAAGCGCCAGTGGGGGAAATCGAGGTCAAAGTGCAGGGGGTAAGGAGATGCAGACAGCAGAGGCTGGGCCTAGTCAGGATAGAGATGGTGGTGTAGATGAGGCTGGGCCTAGTCAGGCTAGAGATGGTGGGGTAGCTGTAGCTGAGTTTAGTCAGGATAGAGATGGTGGGGTAGTGGAGGCTGGGTCTAGTCAGGCTAGAGATGGTGGGGAAGCAGAGGCCGGGTCTAGTAAGGCTAGAGATGGTGGAGTAGCTGAGGCTGGGCCTAGTTATGCTATGGAGGGTGGTGTAAAGGGTGCTGGGTCTAGGCAGGATATGGATGGTGGTATAGAAGAGGCTGAGTCTAGTCAGGCTATGGATGGTGGGGTAGCTGAGGCTGGCCCTAGTCATGCTATGGAGGGTGGTGTAGATGATGCTGGGCCTAGTCATGCTATGGAGGGTGGTGTAGATGATGCTGGGCCTAGTCATGCTATGGAGGGTGGTGTAGATGATACTGGGTCTAGTCAGGTTATTCTAGTGGATGAGGAGAGTATAGTGGGGAAGTGTAAGAGATTAGGGGGGGAGGAGGAGGGTGTCAAGCGGAAAAGGAAAAAGGGGGTGGACAAAGGCACCATGGAAATGTTGCCTGTTGCTGTGGGTGAGGCCCTAACCAGAGAGAAAGAGCAGGTGGTCAGGGTGGGAGATAGAGAAGAGGAGGAAAGTGAGTCTGAGGAAGAGGATGAGGAGTTATTTTTTTCAGACTCCTCTTCAATTGGCCCGGAGCTGACAGCCAGTCAACCAGAGGGGTCTAAGTACACGTTGAGAGAACTGACAAGGTTCCTGAATGAGACTAAGGGGAAAAAAGTTAATCTTGAGGCTTTTTTTCCTGATCCTAGAAAGTTTGTAAGATCAGTACAACATGCTATGAGAAATGAGGGGCATGGTGTCCTCTCACCCAAGAAACGGTTTAGGTTGAGGAAGTGGGTCACAACAGTGCGTAAAGGTTTACCTTCAGACACTGTTTAAATGTTTAATTTCTTTCTGACACTGGGGCTTTTTGAGCTTTGCTATTGGTCTATTTCTCTGCTGGCTTTTCTCCCACTTCTTATGGAGACTCTTCGGGTAGGCTCGCTTAATATAAATGGCGCCAGAGATGCGGGAAAGAGGAGTGTGTTGGGTGAATATGTAAAACAAAAAAAAGTACATGTGTTGTTTCTGCAAGAGACGCATAGTGATGTGGTGAATGAAGTTGATTGGGGGCTCTGGTGGAAAGGGGCAAGTGTGTTGAGCCATGGGACAAATCTTAGTGCAGGGGTGGCAGTCCTTTTTGCACCGGGTCTGTCTGTAAAAATTTGCTCCTCAAAGGAGGTGTGTAAGGGCAGGTTGCTTGTTGTTAAAGCAGAAATTAACAGCATGGGTTTTGTTTTTATAAATGTGTATGCGCCTAACACAGGGAGAGAAAGAGGGGTTCTATTTGGGAGTCTTAGACAGGAACTCTCACAAGTAGCGCCTGAGGAGACGCTGGTGATCGGAGGTGACTGGAACTGCACAATGGATTTTACAAAAGACAGAAATGGGGAAGAGCCTCATTCAGTGTCAGTGGGATTGTTAAGGGACATCATTAATCAGTTTGACCTAGTGGATGTTTGGAGAACTAAACATCCAAACACAAGACAGTATACATGGGTGAAGGTTTTTGGGGCTAGGGTGAGTGCAGCCCGACTTGATCGGTTTTACATGTCCAGGAATCAGAGCAATAGGCTGTTGGGCGCTACCATTCTCCCAGTGGGGTTTTCGGATCACCACATAACCATGGCTCGGCTGTCTATTTCACCAGGGCCCCGGCAGGCATCTTATTGGAAGTTCAATGTAAAGCTCTTACAAGATGCCACTTTTTGCTCAGGTTTCCAGACTTTTTGGGAAAGGTGGGGGCAGCGAAGAGAGGAGTATGAGTCTCTGAGTCAATGGTGGGATGTGGGGAAAGTGCAAATTCGGCTTTTCTGTCAACAGTACACAGCTCTCTCATCCTCAGAGGCTAGGAGAGTATTGGGGGAACTAGAGCGGTGTATTAGTGAGATGGAGGTAGAGATGGTGGGGCAAGGCAATGTAGGCCTCCAGGCTAATTTAGCCGAATTACGTAGGGACCTGGGCAGTTTTTTCCAGGTTAAAGCAAAGGGAGCACTTGTAAGAGCTAGGTTCTCCATGCTCAAGGAGATGGATGCTCCCAGCTCCTTCTTCTTTGGTTTGGAAAGACAGAGCAGTGAAGCCAAGGGTATGCATTGTTTACGGCTCTCTGATGGGCGGGTGACCTCTGTGGTGGGGGAGATGCGGGAGCGGACTGTGGAGTTTTATACTGAATTGTATAGGGCAGAAATGTGTGATCCTATGTGTGCTCAGGTCTTATTCGCAGGACTCCCTAAGCTCTCTCGGGCACAGAGGGATGAAATGGACATTCCTCTGTTGTCACATGAACTGGCAGAGGCCGTAACCCAGATGTCCCCCGGTCGTGCACCGGGGGTCGATGGACTCCCAGTGGAGTTTTACAAAAAATTCTGGGGAATAATTGGACAGGACTTCTTTTGCGTCTTGCGTGAATGCGTCGGGGTAGGAGAGTTGCCGATGAGCTGCCGTCGGGCGGCTCTGACTCTCCTGCCCAAAAAAGGGGACTTGTGTGAACTCAAGAACTGGAGGCCTGTGGCATTACTCTGTGCGGACTACAAGATTTTTGCAAAGGTCCTCTCTAACAGATTGAAGTCCCATCTGGACTCTATAATACACAAGGACCAGACATATTGTGTACCGGGACGCTCAATCACGGACAACTTGTTCTTGATTAGGGACATGTTGGACTTGTCGAGAGGTTCTAATGTGAACTTTGGACTGGTCTCTTTAGATCAAGAGAAGGCCTTTGATAGAGTGGATCATGAGTATCTGTTTAATGTGATGTCTGTGTTTGGGTTTGGGAATAGTTTTGTGACCTGTGTGAAGCTGTTGTATGCTGGGGCGTCATGTATGGTTAAGGTGGGAGGGGGGCTCAGTAGGCCAGTCTGGGTGAGACGGGGCATTAGACAAGGATGCCCTCTATCTGGGCAGCTATACACACTAGCCATTGAGCCTTTTTTAGGACTGCTACGCAGGAGACTGCAGGGAGTGTGCTGGACAGGCATGGGTGTGGTGACAGGAATAGCAGTCTCAGCATATGCAGATGATGTTTCTGTGATGGTCAGGGATTGGCAAGATATGCAGGAACTAGAGACCAGTCTGAAGGTGTACGAGGGAGCTTCATCAGCTAAGGTAAACTGGGGAAAGAGCAAAGCTCTGTTATGTGGGGCATGGGGGGATAGGGCTCCTCCTCTGCTTCCAGGGGGTTTGCAGTGGGGTTGTGAAGGGCTTAAAGTGTTGGGGGTGTACCTGGGCTCGGAGAGGTGGGTCAGGAAGAACTGGGAGGGGCTGTCACAGGCAGTGGTGTCAAGACTGGCCAGGTGGCGGTGGCTCCTATCCCAAGTGTCATATAGAGGGAGGGTGCTGATAATTAACAACCTGGTGGCATCTTCCTTGTGGCATAAACTGGCTGTCCTCAACCCCCCCGCCGGTCTGCTTGCAGACCTGCAACGCAAGCTGGTGGACTTCTTTTGGTCGGGACATCACTGGCTGAAGGCAGCAGTGTTGTACATGTCCGTCCACGAAGGAGGACAGGGCCTGGTGGAACTGGAGAGCCGGATGGCTGCTTTCCGGCTAAAGGCGGTGCAGAGACTGCTGTACCATACTGATGTTGGCTGGAGGGAACCAGCATGCGCGCTGCTGAGGAGAGCTGGAGGATTAGGGTTGGACCGGCAGCTGTTCCTCATGAAGCTGGAGAGGCTGAGTACAGCAGGTCTCTCAGAGGTTTACTCTGCGGTGCTGAGGACCTGGCAGCTATTAAGGCCCACACGAGAAGGGGGTGTGGAGCCTGGGCAGTGGGTGTGGGAGGAGCCTATTTTCCACAACCCAGCCATCCCTTTGAGATCGGTTCAGTCTGCCACCCTGCAGAGGCAACTGATGGCAGGGGGTGTACAAAGGCTAGGTGACCTGAGAATGCTGGGAGAGGAGGGGTGGAAAACCCCGGAGGTCTTGGCTCAACAAACAGGAATAACGTCTCTTAGGCTGCTGGAGAGATTCCTGGAGGAGGTCCAGGAGGCACTGTCTGAGCAGGTAAGGGGGGTGTTTGAGAGGCCAAAGGGAGAGGGGCCACCAATGTTTCCGCCACTGCAGGTGACGGCATAGACTGGAGACTGGCAAGGGGGTCTGGAGGACTTGTTAGATTTTAACACTCCGAGCCTGGGGGAGTTTGAGGGGGTGGGAGGTAAAGCCCTCTACAACCTCTGCGTTAAGGTTAGGAACATTAGAAGCCTAACAGGAGTGAAGGCACATCAGTGGCAGGGGGTATGTGGGGTGGAGAGTATGGTGGGTTTTAGACGGAGGGCGCTCTATAAACCCCCAGTACCAAAGAGGTCAGGGGACCTCCAGTGGAGGGTTCTTCATGGAGCCCTGGCCACTAACAGCTGGTTGGCACGGGTTGATCCGGGAATTGGGCAGGGGTGTCCTTTCTGTCAAATGAAAGAAACTGTGATTCATGTGTTTTCTGTGTGCACCAGGTTAATGCCATTAATGTCTCTGTTGGAATGTCTGTGTGAGAGGTTGGGGGTGGTTTTTGCTGTTGGGATGTTTATAATGGGATACAGGTATTCGAGTAAGGAGAAAGCAAAATGTGTGTTGTTGAATTTTCTGTTTGCTCAGGCGAAGTTAGCTATTTGGCTAACAAGGAGAAACAGGGTCAAAGGTGGGGGGATAACAGACCCTTTACTACTGTTTAATGGGATGGTCTCTGCGCGCCTTAGGGTTGAGTTTGAGTTCTATAAAATGATAAAATGTGTGGAGATGTTTGAGGAGATATGGTGTGTTGGGGGGGCTGTCTGTACAGCTGGGGAAGATGTTTTGGATATACGGTTGTAGGAGAGGGTATTGTTTTTGTGTATGGTGATTTGTATCATGTGGTAGATGGAAAGGTGAGTATGGTACATGTATGCAGTACAGGCTATATTTGTTTTTTTATTTTAGGGGGGGGGGGGGGGGGGGGGGGGGGGGGGGGGGGGCGAGTTTGAAATGAAATGAGAATGTTTCAGTAAAGAAAGACAAAAAGTCAAAAGTCTCTCTCTCTCTCTCTCTCTCGCTCTCTGTGTGTGTGTCTCTGATTGGGATCAGATTGGAATGGGTCTGCAGGGTCAGACAGCTGAAACATCTCAGTCAGAACAATGACACCGTTATCACAGCTGAAACATCTCAGTCAGAACAATGACACCTTTATCACAGCTGAAACATCTCAGTCAGAACAATGACACCGTTATCACAGCTGAAACATCTCAGTCAGAACAATGACACCGTTATCACAGCTGAAACATCTCAGTCAGAACAATGACACCGTTATCACAGCTGAAACATCTCAGTCAGAACAATGACACCGTTATCACAGCTGAAACATCTCAGTCAGAACAATGACACCGTTATCACAGCTGAAACATCTCAGTCAGAACAATGACACCGTTATCACAGCTGAAACATCTCAGTCAGAACAATGACACTGTTATCACAGCTGAAACATCTCAGTCAGAACAATGACACCTTTATCACAGCTGAAACATCTCAGTCAGAACAATGACACCTTTATCACAGCACCTCTAACTAGCAGACATAGACAAGTCCTCTATCAGTCACAGTTACAACTAAAGCACTCATATACACTAGGTCTCAACTCAGTCACAAACCTAATTCAGAATCTTTTGGTGTGTCTCTGTGTGTGTATCAGTGGTGGTTGATGCTGTTTAAGATCAGGAAGGACAATATTATTTTATGAGCATGGTCTTATTTCTATTACAGCATATTGGATGACTGTCATTCATATTCCATTCACCCAGTTCAATGTAACATTGATCGGTTTAGATTACTACATGATACTCAATTTTCCATTTACCCATCATGAGGTTGCTACAATCTAGCCTACGAATGAAAATGTACAACGTAGGTGCACAGGTCGAGAGAAAATGTTGAGTAATCAAGGTGACAGATGGTGACACATTCAATACCGCCTTTGTCACGCCCTGACCTTAGAGAACCTTTTTATTTCTCTATTTTGGTTAGGTCAGGGTGTGATTAGGGTGGGCATTCTAGTTTGTCTATTTCTTTGTTGGCCGGGTATGGTTCCCATTCAGAGGCAGCTGTCTATCGTTGTCTCTGATTGAGGATCATACTTAGGCGGCCCTTTTTCCCACCTTCAGTTGTGGGATCTTGTTTGTGTGTAGTTGCTTTCTGCACTGCATATAGCTTTACGTTCGTTTTTTGTATTTTGTTGTTTTTTGGTGTAATTTTAATAAAAGTAAAATGTACGCCTACCACGCTGCACCTTGGTCTCATTGTAATCTGTAGTCAAAACCGTTGCTGTTTCTATTAGACAAATTTAGGCCTGTTTATCACCGTTTGTTTAAGATTTTTTTTTCAACAGAATCGGTAGAATGAATACACCCCTGATCATCCGCAAACGCAGTTCACTTTCATAGCAGCCACATACAAACAGCATCATCACTTTGCTCATTGGATAATTCCTTCTCGCATCTAGGCACTCTCCTGCTCTCACCTTTTCCCTTCGCTTATGGACTTCATTGCACAACAAAACAGCTGTCTGTGACCAGGCAAAAAAACCTTTCCAAGCCAAGCCTTCTTACCATAATCACTAACCACTATACACAGCCTACATTGTTGTGTCAATCATGCAGTACAGTTAGTGTACAGTCAGCAAGCAGTGTAGCAGTTACACCGGCGGGCCCCGGTGGCAATAACATTAATAAAATAAAAAAAAGCTTACCTTGACTTGGAAGGGTTCCAGTGTTTTGGATAGCCATAGCCAGCTAACATAGCATCTCTCTCTCTTTGAGCCGGGTGTATGAGTAGGCAAAACAGCTAGCTGCATTCACAAGCTAAGAAAGTGAAAGTGAAAGTAAAAAAAATACTATGAAATATAGCTAGCTCTCTCTCTCTCACACACACTCTTTCTTGCTTCTTCTTTATTGTTGAATAAATGAATTCGTTCAACACGGTTCAACTATTGTCTTTCTCTCTTTGAGTCAACTACTCACCGCAGTTTATGCTTATTCTTTCAGTACTTGATTCATTCTCGGATCCTTTGATTGGGTGGACAGCATTTTTTTCTACTGATGCGGACTGTCCTCCCCTTCCTCTGAGGAGCCTCCACTGATGTGTATGCTTGCAGGTATGTGTCTCTTCATTGTATGTGTCTCAGTGAGGTAGGGAACAGGGTTGTATGTGTGTTTACAAACTGCTTACATGAACTCTCTAGGCTGTCACTTTGCCAATAATGCCTTAGTCAATGGGGATTTCACACCTGTCACTCATAGAGAGTCAGAACTGCTTCTTATGGAACCACAGACAGGCTGGGCACAACAGTGACTTCTGGTTTACCCTAAAAACACATACTGTACACTCGTATTCAATTCAATTTTATTATTCAATTTATTTCCTTTGATTTGGAAATGTGAAGTGTGATTTGATGATTTCAGTGATATCAATATTTAATGTGAGATTTCACGATTTGACTATTTGGATGTTGCCTTAAAAATCCTGGGTCCTAAATTGATGGGTTGGCTTGACACCATTGCACTAAGATGTTACATTTAACGGTTCCAGAAACATAAAATGCAGTATAATCAAATAACACAGGTCTATGAGCCTAGCATCTCGAACTGTCTCTGTCTCCTGCACTCCCATCTCTCTCTCTCTCTCTCTCATCTATTTCCCATCTCTCCCCCATGTCTCTCTCTCTCTCCCTCTCCAGGTTGACGGTGTTTGCTTCTGAGGGAAAATCAAATTCTGAAAGAAGAACGCTAATAAGCGTGAAGACAGTTCAGCAATCTTACAACCGTGTGTGTGTGCATGTGTGTGTGTGTGTGTTTGTGTGTATGTGTGTGAGTGTGTCTGTTTGTCTGTTTGTGTGTGAGTGTGTATGTGTGTGTGAGTGTGTGTGTGAGTGTGTGTGTGAGTGTGTGTGTGTGTGTGTGTGTGTGTGAGTGTGTATGTGTGTGTGTGTGTGAGTGTGAGTGTGTATGTGTGTATGTGAGTGTGTATGTATGTGTGAGTGTGTGTGTGTGTGTGTGTGTGTGTGTGTGTGTGTGTGTGTGTGTGTGTGTGTGTGTGTGAGTGTGTCTGTTTGTGTGTGAGTGTGTATGTGTGTGTGAGTGTGTGTGTGTGTGTGTGTGTGTGTGAGTGTGTATGTGTGTGTGTGTGTGAGTGTGTGTGTGTGAGTGTGTATGTGTGTGAGTGTGTATGTGTGTGAGTGTGTATGTGTGTGTGAGTGTATGTGTGTGTGAGTGTATGTGTGTGTGAGTGTGTTTGTGAGTGTGTATGTTTGTGTGAGTGTGTTTGTGAGTGTGTATGTTTGTGTGAGTGTGTTTGTGTGAGTGTGTATGTGTGTGTGAGTGTGTATGTGAGTGTGTATGTTTGTGTGAGTGTGTATGTGTGTGTGTGTGTGTGTGTGTGTGTGTGTGTGTGTGTGTGTGTGTGTGTGTGTGTGTGTGTGTGTGTGTGTGTGTGTGTGTGTGTGAGTGTGTATGTTTGTGTGAGTGTGTATGTGAGTGTGTATGTGTGTGTGCGTGTGTATGTGTGTGTGTGAGTGAGTGTGTATGTGAGTGTGTATGTTTGTGTGAGTGTGTGTGTGTGAGTGTGTATGTGTGTGTGAGTGTGTATGTGAGTGTGTATGTTTGTGTGAGTGTGTATGTGTGTTTGTGTGAGTGTGTATGTGAGTGTGTATGTTTGTGTGAGTGTGTATGTGTGTGTGAGTGCGTATGTGTGAGTGAGTTTGCGGGTGTGTGAGTGTGTATGTGTGTGTGTGACTGTGTGTGTGTGTGTGTGAGTGTGTGTGAGTGTGTATGTGAGTGTGTATGTGTGTGTGAGTGAGTGTATGTGTGTGTGAGTGTGTGTATGTGTGTGTGAGTGAGTGTGTATGTATGTGTGTGTGAGTGTGTATGTGTGTGTATGTGTGTGTGAGTGTGTATGTGTATGTGTGTGTGTGTGTATGTGTGTGTGTGAGTGTGTATGTGGGTATGTGTGTGTGTATGTGTGTGTCAGTGTGTATGTGTGTGTGTATGTGTGTGTGAGTGTGCATGTGTGTGTGAGTGTGTATGTGTGTATGTGTGTCTGTGTGTGAGTGTGTATGTGTGTGTGAGTGTGTGTGTGTGTGTGTGTGTGTGAGTGTGTATGTGTGTGTGATTGTGTATGTGTATGTATGTGTGTGTGAGTGAGTGTGTATGTGTATGTGTGTGTGAGTGTGTATGTGTGTGTGCGTGCGTGCGCGTGCGTGCGTGCGTGCGTGCGTGTGTGTGTGTGTGTGGTTGTGTGTGTGTGTGTGTGTGTGTGTGAGTGTGTTCACTGCATTTATGGATGATGCCATCTTCCTGTACTAAATCTTTATCAGAATTGGTAACAATCCTTCTCAAACTGTTTATACTTCAATATTTCTAGACTGAAGCGATTTCTGTCTCAGCATGTTACAGTAAAACAACCCAGCGGAAGAATATTGATATTGATCTTAAACTCATATGATCATAAATATCTGAATCCAGCAGTTGTGATTTACCCAGACTCAACAAATATTGTCTTTCATTATACCTACACTAGGTGTACACACATTAGGAACACCTTCCTAATATTGAGTTGCACCCCTTTTTGCCCTCAGAACAGCCTCAATTCATTGGGACATGGACTCTACAAGGTGTCAAATGCGTTCCATAGAGATGCTGGCCCATGTTGACTCAAATTATTTCTAGAGTTGTGTCAAATTGACTGGATGTCTCTTGGGTGGTGGACCAATATTGATACACACGGGAAACTGTTGAGCGTAAAAAACACAGCAGCGTTGCTGTTCTTGACAAATGAAATCAAACTTTATTTGCCACATGCGCCGAATACAACACGTGTAGACTTTACCATGAAATGCTTATCAACAAGCCCTTAACCAACAGTGCAGTTCAAGAGAAAGGGCAGTGTGGAGTGTGATTGAGATTGCGTCATCTGTGGATCTGTTGGGGTGGTATGCGAATTGGAGTGGGTCTTGGGTGTCGGCGAGGATGCTGTTGATGTGAGCCATGACCAGCCTTTCAAAGCACTTCATGGCTACCGACGTGAGTGCTTCGGGGCGGTAATCATTTAGGCAAGTTACATTCGCTTCCTTGGGCACAGGGACTATGGTGGTCTGCTTGAAACATGTAGGTATTATAGACTCGGTCAGGGAGAGGTTGAAAATGTCAGTGAAGACACTTGACAGTTGGTCCGCGCATGCTTTGAGTAAACATCCTGGTAATCCGTCTGGCCCAGCGACTTTGTGAATGGTTTACCTGTTTAAAGGTTTTGTTCACATCAGCTACCGAGAGTGTTATCACACAGTCATCCAGAACAGCTGGTGCTCCCGTGCATGCTTCAGTGTTGCTTGCCTCGAAGCGAGCATGAAAGGCATTTAGCTCGTCTGCTAGGCTCGCGTCACTGGGCAGCTCACGTCTGGGCTTCCCTTTGTAGTCCGTAATAGTTTCAAGCACTGCTACATCCGACGAGCGTCAGAGACGGTGTAGTAGGATTCAATCTTAATCCTGTATTGACGCTTTGCTTGTTTAATTGGTTGGTCTGAGGGCATAGCAGGATTTCTTATAAGCGTCCGGATTAGTCTCCCACTCCTTGAAAGCGGCAGCTCTACCCTTTAGCTCGATGCGGATGTTGCCTATAATCCATGGCTTCTGGTTGGGATATGTACGTACAGTCACTGTGGGGATGACGTCATCAATGCACTTATTGATGAAGCCGATGACTGAGGTGATGTATTCCTCAATGCCATTAGATGAATCCCGGGAGCATATTCCAGTCTGTGCTAGAAAAACAGTCCAGTAGTGTAGCATCCGCGTCATCTGACCACTTCCATATTGAGCGAGTCACTGGTACTTCCTGCTTTAGTTTTTGCTTGTAAGCAGGAATCAAGAGGATAGAATTCTGGTCAGAATTGCCAAATGGAGGGCGGGGGAGAGCTTTATCTCTGTGTGGAGTAAAGGTGGTTTCTGATTTTTCCCCCCCTGGTTGCACGTGACATGCTGGCAACATTTTTGTAAAACTGATTTAAGTTTGCCTGCATTAAAGTCTCCGGCCACTAGGAGCGACGCTTCTGGGTTAGCATTTTCTTCTTTGCTTATGGCCTTATAGAGTTGGTTGAGAGCGGTCTTAGTGACAAAAAGACACACACCCCACCCCTTGTCTTCCCAGAGGTAGCGTCTCTGTTCTGCTGGTGCTGTAAAATCCCGCTAGCTCTATGTTGTCCGTGTCGTCGTTCAGCCACGTCTCGGTGAAACATGTTACAGTTTTTAATGTCCCGTTTGTAGGATAATCTTTAATAGTAGGTCATCAGTTTTAATTTTCCAATGATTGCATGTTAGCAAGAAGAATGGAAGTCATTGGGAGTTTACTCGCTCGCCTCCGGATTCTCAGAAGGATCCCTGATCTGCGTCCCCTTTTCTGGCGTCTTTTCTTCAATCAGAAGGCGTGGATCTGAAAGCAGAATATCCTTCTCGTCGGACTCGTTAAAGGAAGAAGTGTCTTCCAGTCCGCGGTGAGTAATCGCTTTTCTGATGTTCAGAAGTTATTTTCGGTCATAAGAGACGGTAGCAGCAATATTATGTACACAATAAGTAGAAAAATAAGTTACACAAAAAGCGAAAAAAATAAGAAGGAAAATAGCACAATTGTTTGAGAGAATGTAAAACGTCAGCCATGTTCTTCGGCGCCATCCTCATCCTCATCCTCAAACCGGTGCGCCTGGCACCTACTACCATACCCCGTTCAAAGGCACTTAAATATTTTGTCTTGGCCATTCACCCTCTGAATGGCACACATACACAATCTGTGTCTCAATTGTCAAAAGGCTTAAAAATACTTATTTAACCCTTTATCTACACTGATTGATGTCGATTGAACAGGTGACGTCAATAAGGGATCATCGCTTTCACCTGTGTTCACCTGGTCAGTCTATGTCATGGAAAGAGCAGGTGTTCATAATGTTTTGTATACTCAGTGTTTGTTTACTGTTCACTATTATAATATCCCTCCCTCCCTCCTTACCCCTCCCCCTCCCCCATTAATCTCAGTCATATTAGTGTGTAACTGAGTGGTGATCAGCAGTACAGTGGTCTAACAGGACAAATGACAGATAGGGCATTGTTTCAGGTTCGGCCATGCAGACACAAACACACTGCCTAGGTTTTCATCACTACTTCTGCGACCTAGCACAGCTAACCTAGCACCTGACCCCCACCACATACCCCCTGGCCCCCACCACAGACCCCCTGGCCCCCTGGCCCCCACCACAGACCCCTGGCCCCCACCACAGACTCCTGACCCCACCACAGACCCCCTGACCCTCATAACAGATCCCCTGACCCCCACCACAGACCCCCTGACCCCCACCACAGACCCCCTGGCCCCCACCACAGACCCCCTGGCCCCCACCACAGACCCCCTGACCCCCACCACAGATCCCCTGACCCCTACCACAGACCCCCTGACCCCCACCACAGACCCCCTGACCCCCACCACAGACCCCCTGGCCCCCACCACAGACCCCCTGACCCCCACCACAGATCCCCTGACCCCCACCACAGACCCCCTGGCCCCCACCACAGACCCCATGACCCTCACAACAGATCCCCTGACCCCTACCACAGACCCCCACCACAGACCCCCTGACCCCCACCACAGACCTCCACCACAGACATCGAGAGATGACGTGGAAACCGGCCACTGGGGACAACAGTGAGAGCTGTTACCTTCAAATAGGATTTGGTGTTGCCAGGGTGTTGTTGACAGGAATGGTGTATAGGCATAAGCACCTGCCTCTGATTCCACCGGTTGCAGGTTTTAATCCAAACTATAGAAAGTGTTTTTTTATATTTTAGTTTTCAGCCTATCCCAAACCTTAACCATTCAGAGTTAATGCCTAACCTTAATCTTAACCCTAACCTTAACCCTAACCCTAACCTTAACCATTCAGAGTTAATGCCTAACCTTAACCCTAACCTTAAACATTCAGAGTTAATGCTTAAACTTAACCTTATACACTTCGGAATTGGACGTTTGCACCAAGTTTGAAATTTGACGTTTTAGAAACATGGATGAAGGTCTAATTCTGAGCTGGTTGAGAGTAGAACAGAGAGGATGTGATTGGTTTATTGGTCAGAGAGGGGAAGAGATGGAAAGACATTGAGCTCCTTCTATAACATACGGCCTCACACTATACTGGAGGGGAGCTGAGTCGATGGAAACAGGTAGATTGTATATAGTTTAACTAACCAAGCTTTCTGACCGATTCATTGAATTGATTTGATTAAAAAAAAAACTATATTCTGGAAATTCTAATGAAACCAAAGACACGACTGAACTAATTAGCAAACGTGTAAAAAAATATATAATTGATTAGCTGCAGAGTAAAAAACTATAAACTTGTATATATAAGTTAATTTAAACACACAGAGACAAACACACTCACTCACAATAAATCCCCAGGACACCCAAACATCTCTCCCTCTCTCCACTTATTTTGGATCTCAGCTGTAGGTCTCACTCACTCACTCACTCACTCACTCACTCACTCACTCACTCACTCACTCACTCACTCACTCACTCACTCACTCACTCACTCACTCACTCACTCACTCACTCACTCACTCACTCACTCACTCACTCACTCACTGATTCACTCACTGATTCACTCACTGATTCACTCACTGATTCACTCACTCACTCACTGATTCACTCACTCACTCACTCACTCACTCACTCACTCACTCACTCACTCACTCACTCACTCCTTCTCTCTCTCTTTCTCTCCCTCTCTCCCTCTCTCCCTCTCTCCCTCTCTCCCTCTTTCCCTTCCCCTGCCTCGTTCCAAAGTTACTCAAGCACAACTAAGCCTGAGTTAGGGCCCCAATGAGAGTGGTTACAGCAATCAGAATGTTTCACACTGTGTGATGGTCTTAAAAGGTCTTGGGATCACACACCTCCCTGCTTCTCCGCTGCTCAACACCTCTTTTACTAGCATCACCATCACTATAGAAATCACAGCTACAATAACTACTGTCCCTAGATCAGGCAAGCGTCTCAAAGTAGGAGTGCTGATCTAGGATCAGGACCTCCTCGTCCATGTCATTTTATTAATGTGATGTAAAAGTCAAAACTGATCCTAAATCATCTGGTTTACTCTAAGAAGCTTGACACAGTCCCAAATAGAAACTGTCAATGACAAACCTGAGTACTGATATGTGTCATATGCTGTGGCTCGTGTTTTGAATACTGAGTGAATTTAGACTAGACTGTTCACTCTCTTTAATGCGGCAAAGCGGTGGTGCTATCCATTTCACCACAACGGACGGAGTAACTTTGCACCAAAGTGAATGACACATACACACACGCAGAGTGTCGGAGCAGGGGGTAGAAATTAATTCAGCAGACTACATTATCAATCCCACCTCACTCCCCTGCCAAAGAAATGGTCACCGAAATCGACACAGCGAAATCCTGGATACACACACACACACACACACACACACACACACACACACACACACACACACACACACACACACACACACACACACACACACACACACACACACACACACACACACACACACACACACACACACACACATCAGGAGGAAGAATGCGATGCGTATAAATATACATCAGATATGAGTCCAGAGGATAAACCTGCCTTGATACACTCCCTCCCTTCCCTGCAGCCTGATGAACGAAGGCTCTTAGCAACATTGGGGTCACATACACACAGTGGGATTAGCAAACACACACACACACACACACACACTACAGGGCAGCCCGGAGGGGTTATGGCGCACAAAGTCAGCCTTACATAATGTAGCGTCCGGCACCTCCATCACACACTGATCATCCAATTACAGTGCAGATCCTCCCAAATCAGCCGTTACCACGGTGACACGCAGACAGCAGGCAGCAGCTGCAATCTCTTAAGTGCTTTTAAAGGATTACAGATGTGATGGGGAAGGGAACACCTCGCCTCCTCCTCTCCTCTCCTCTCCTGCCTCCATCTCCTCCTCCTGCATCCCCTCATATCCCCTCCTGTAGAATGAGTGTCACACTCAGAGGTGTCAGAGAGATAGAGGAAGGGAGGGAGGGACAGAAGAGAGGATGGATGGAGAGGTAGAGACAGCTAGGTGGTTGTTGATATATTCTGACATTGGAAGAAGAGCAAGAGAGGGGGAGAGAGTGGGAGTGATGGAGAGAGAAAGGGCAATGTCAATATTTTGGGGACATACCTGGTCTAAAGGCAAGTATGGGATCTCTGTTATTAGTGCTGTTTCTCTGTGGTACATGTACTGTATGTTGGTATTTAAGGAACAGATCGGCTAAAAGACCACAACTCCAGAGCAGTGCAGTATGAGGTGCACTCAAAGCCCCTCGTATACACGCCTGTACCTGTTTGTGCATGTGTGTGTGTGAGTGCCTGCTCGTGTTTGCGTAATCAGTGTGTGTGATCTCTGCGGCAGTGATTAGGCCCAGACACCTGACTCCAGCGTGGCTTCCTTATCAGGACCTCTAAAAGGGCAGTCACAGAGAGTGCCTGCCTTAATATCAGAGAGAACACAGGGGCTCTATCTGTCTGTGTGCTTAAATCAACACAGTGATTAGGAACAGGCCGATAGTGACGTTACCCTGCTGCAATCCCTTATATTATATCTACTGCAAACACCACCTCCATTTGTTACACATACAGACGCACGCACGCACACACACACGCACGCACGCACGCACGCACACACACACACACACACACACACACACACACACACACACACACACACACACACACACACACACACACACACACACACACACACACACACACACACACACACAGGGTTGAGAAGCAGGTACAGTAGTGTGTGTAAGGGCGTTTATGAATAACCTTACCTTGAGATGACCATAACATCCTCATTTGCATGGGAGTGTGATGATCATACACTTAAAAGACCGATATGGACAGTGAAACTGATACAGTGATAGAGCTGGATGGCAGGACACATTCCAGGTGACTACTTCATGAAGCTGGTTGAGAGAATGCCAAGAGTGTGCAAAGCTGTCATCAAGGCAAAGCCTGGCTACTTAGAAGAATCTCGAAAATAAAATATATTTTGATTTGATGAACACTTTTTTGGTTATTATCTGATTACAGTTGAAGTCGGAAGTTTACATACACTTAGGTTGGAGTCATTAAGGAGGCAGGTGTTCATGTTTCTGAATAACAATGAGCAACAGCTAAATGTGCATTTTAAAGTGAGGCATGGGGAGGGGCTCTACGCAGGGTTTGCCAGCACAGATAGTCTACGATGTTTTGAGTATGTGGATTTGGGGCATAAGAGCTTTGCGTGCCCACACAAAGGCCGTAGACAAGGTGAGGGTACAAGCACCAGTGGGGGAAATTGAGGTCAACGTGCAGGGGGCAATGAGACGCAGGCAGCAGAGGCTGGGCCTAGTCATGACAGTGATGGTGGTGTAGATAAGGCTGAGCCTAGTCAGGCTAGAGATGGTGGGGTAGCTGAGGCTGGGCCTAGTCATGCTATGGATGGTGGTGTAGATGAGGCTGGGTCTAGTCAGTTTATGGATGGAGGTGCAGATGAGGCTGGGTCTAGTCAGTTTATGCTAGTGGATGAGGAGAGTATCGTGGGGAAGTGTAAGAGACTAGGGGGGAGGTGGAGGGTGTTAAGCGGAAAAGGAAAAAGGGGAGAAGATTCTATTTGGGTATCTTAGACAGGAGCTCTCACAGGTAGCTCCTGAGGAGACACTGGTGATCGGAGGGGACTGGAACTGTACAATGGATTTTACGAATGACAGAAATGGGGAAGATCCTCATTCAGGGTCAGTGGGAGTGTTAAGGGACATCATTAATCAGTTTGACCTAGTGGATGTTTGGAGAACTAAACATCCCGACACGACACTGTACATGGATGAAGGTTTTTGTGACTAGGGTGAGAGCAGCCCGACTTGATCGTTTTTACATGTCCAGGAATCAGAGCAATAGGCTGTTGGGCACTACCATTCTCCTGGTGGGTTTGTCAGATCACCACATAACCATGGCTCGGCTGTCTATCTCACCAGGGTCTCGGCATGAATCCTACTGGAAGTTTAATGTAAAGTTCTTACAAGATGCTACTCTTTGCTCGAATTTTTGGGAAAGGTGGCAGCAAAGAGAGGAGTATGAGTCTCTGAGTCAATGGTGTGATGTGGGGAATGTCCAAATTCGGCTTTTCTGTCAACAGTATACAGCTCTCTCGTCCTCAGAGGCTAGGACAGTATTGGGGTAACTCGAGCGTTGTACTAGTGAGATGGAGGTAGAGATGGTGGGGCAAGGCAATGTAGGCCTCCAGGCTAATTTAGCTCAATTACGTAGGGACCTGGGCAGTTTTTTCCAGGTTAAAGCAAAGGGAGCACTTGTAAGAGCTAGGTTCTCCATGCTCAAGGAGATGGATGCTCCCAGCTCCTTCTTCTTTGGTTTGGAAAGACAGAGCTGTGAAGCCAAGGGTATGCATTGTCTACGGCTGTCTGATGGGCGGTTGACCTCTGTGGTGGGGGAGATGCGGGAGCGGACTGTGGAGTTTTATACTGAATTGTATAGAGCAGAACTGTGTGATCCTATGTGTGTTCAGGTCTTGGTTGAAGAACTCCCCAAGCTCTCTCTGGCACAGAGGGATGAAATGGATGTTCCTCTGTTGTCCCATGAACTGGCAGAGGCCGTAACCCAGATGCCCCCCGGCCGTGCACCGGGGTCGATGGACTCCCAGTGGAGTTTTATAAACATTTCTGGGGAATAATTGGACTGGACAACTTCTTTTGTGTGTTGAGTGAATGTTTTGGTGTTGTAGAGTTGCCGATGAGCTCTCCTGCCAAAAAAGAGGACTTGTGTGAACTTAAGAACTGGAGGCGTGTGGCATTGCTCTGTGCGGACCAGAATATATTTGCCAAGGTCCTCTCTGACATACTGAAGTCCCATCTGGACTCTAGGGACCAAACATATTGTGTACCGGGATGCTCAATCACAGACAACTTGTTCTTAATCAGGGACATGTTGGACTTGTCGAGAGGTTCTAATGTGAACTTTGGACTGGTCTCTTTAGATCAAGAGAAGGTGTTTGATGGAGTGGACCATGAGTATCTGTTTAATGTGATGTCTGTTTTGGGGTTTGGGGAAAGGTTTTTGACTTGTGTGAAGATGTTGTATGCTGGGGCGTCATGTATGATCAAGGGGGAGGGGGGCTCAGTAGGCCAGTCTGGTTGAGACGGGGCATTAGACAAGGATGCCCTCTATCGGGGCAGTTATATACACTAGCCAATTAGCTTTTTTTTGGGCCTGCTATGCAGGAGAATGCAGAGAGTGTGCTGGACGGGTATGGGTGTGTTGACAGGCATAGCAGTGTCAGCATATGCAGATGACGTTTCTGTGATGTCAGGGATGGTCAGGATATGCAGGCACTAGAGACTAGTCTGAAGGTGTACAAGGGAGCTTCGTCAGCTAAGGTAAACTGGGGCAAGAGCAAAGCTCTGTTATGTGGGGCATGGTGGGATAGGGCCCCTACTCTGCTTCCAGGGGGTATGCAGTGTGTTTGTTAAGGGCTTAAAATGGTGGGTCTGTTCGCAGACCTGCAACGCAAGCTGGTGGACTTCTTCTGGTCGGGCCATCACTGGCTGAGGGCGGCAGTGTTGTACATGACCGTCCACGAAGGAGGACAGGTGGAACTGGAGAGCAGGGTGGCTGCTTTTCGACTAAAGGTGGTGCAGAGACTGCTGTACCATACTGATGTCGGCTGGAGGGAACCAGCATGCACGCTGCTGAGGAGAGATGGCGGATTAAGGTTGGACCGGCAGCTGTTCATCACGAAGCTAGAGAGGCTGAGTACAGTCGGTCTCTCAGACTTTTACTCTGCAGTGCTGACGGCCTGGCAGCTGCTAAGGCTCACACAAGAAGGGGGTGTGTCTCTGTGGGTGTAGGAGGAGGAGGAGGGTGTGAGTGTAGGAGGAGGAGGAGCCTATCTTCCACAACCCAGCCATTCCTTTGAGATTGGTTCAGTCGGCCACCCTGCAGAGGCGACTGATGGCAGAGGGTGCACTAAGGCTGGGTGACTTGCGACTGCTGGGACAAGAGGGGTGGAAAACCCCGGAAGTCCTGGCACAACAAACAGGAATAACATCTCTTAGGCTGCTGGAGAGATTCCTGGAGGAGGTCCAGGAGGCACTGTCTGAGCCGGTAAGGGGGGTGTTTGAGCGGCCAAAGGGGGAGGGGCCACCAATGTTTCCGCCACTGCGGGTGACGGCAGAGACTGGGGACTGGCAAGGGGGTCTGGAGGACTTGTTATATTTTAACACTCTGAGCCTGGGGGAGTTTGAAGGGGTGGGAGGTAAATCCATCTACAACCTCTGCATTAAGGTAAGGAACATTAGGAGCCTAACAGGAGTGAAGGCACATCAGTGGCAGAGAGTATGTGGGCGGAGAGTATGGTCGGTTTTAGATGGAGGGGCCTCTACAAACCCCCAGTACCAAAGAGGTCAGGGGACCTCCAGTGGAGGGTTCTACATGGAGCCCTGGCCACTAACAGCTGGTTGGCATGGTGAACCGGAAGTCTGGCAGGGGTGTCCTTTCTGTGTTTTGAGAGAAACTGTGATTCATGTGTTTTCTGTGTGCGCCAGGTTAATGCCATTAATGTCTCTGTTGGAATATCTGTGTGAGAGGTTGGGGGTGGTTTTTACTGTTGGGATGTTTATAATGGGATACAGGTATTCCAATAAGGAGAAGGCCAAATGTGTTTTGTTGCATTTTCTGTTTGCTCAGGA
>NC_052321.1:14397836-14407836 GCF_016432855.1 Salvelinus namaycush | reverse complement strand
GGAGAGAGAAGAGTAGATAGGAGAGGAGAGAAGGGAGAAGAGATATATATAGAGACAGAGAGAGAAAAAGAGAGAGTGAGATATAGAGATAGAGTGGAGGAGAGAGGAGAGGAGACAAAATTGGAGAGGAGAGGGGAGAGGAGAGGGGAGAAGGGAAAGGAGAAGGGAGAGGAGAAGATAGGAGAGATAAGAGAGGAGAGAGGGAGAGGGAGGAGAGGGGAAAGGAGAGGAAAGAAGAGGGAAGAGAGAGGAGAGGAGGATGGGAGGAGAGGGAGGAGAGGGTGATGAGAGGAGAGGGAGGAGAGGGGAGAGGAGATAACATAAGAGAAGAGAGGAGATAGGAGAGGAGAGGAGACAAGGGAGAGGAGAGATATATACATATACTGTATATAGAGAGAGAGGAGAGTGGAGAGGAGTGGAGAGGAGAAGAGGAGAGCAGAGAGGGATGAGAGGAGAGGGAGGAGAGGGGAGATAAGATAAGAGAAGAGAGCAGATAGGAGAAGAGAAGAGAGAAGGGAGAGGAGAGATATATACATATACTGTATATAGAGAGAGAGGAGAGGGGAGGGGAGATAGGAGAAGAGAAGAGAGCAGATAGGAGAAGAGAAGAGAGAAGGGAGAGGAGAGATATATACATATACTGTATATAGAGAGAGAGGAGAGGGGAGAGGAGATAAGATAAGAGAAGAGAGCAGATAGGAGAAGAGAAGAGAGAAGGGAGAGGAGAGATATATGCGTATATACAGAGAGAGAGAAGAGAGGAGAGGAGAGGAGAAGAGAAGAGAGGAGGGAGAGGAGAGATATATACATATACTGTATATAGAGAGAGAGGAGAGGGGAGAGGAGATAAGATAAGAGAAGAGAGCAGAGAGGAGAAGAGAAGAGAGGAGGGAGAGGAGAGATATATGCGTATATATAGAGAGAGAGAGAAAAAGAGAATGAGATATAGGGAGAAAGGGGGGGAGAGGGGAGAGGAGAGGGGAGAGGAGAGGGGAGAAGGGAAAGGAGAAGGGGAGAAGAGGATAGGAGAGGTGGGAGGGAGGAGACGGAGGAGAAGACGGAGTAGAGGAGGGAGGAGGAGAGAGGAGCAAACGAGCGGGAAAGACGACGCGGACATCGATCTAAAGAAATGAAAATAATAAGAAGTGATAATCGGGATCATTGAACAATAGAATGGACATCGAAACTCCACCTCTACACAGTCAACCCCATACTCCCCTCCTCCCCCCCTCCCCCCCCCTTTCTACACAGAAAAACACACACACACACACACACACCAGGTAGGGCCCAAAGAGTAGAGAGGAAGAAGGTAAGCCCAGCAGGTTTGATGAAGATGACAGTGGACAAAAACTGCTGGGAAGCCGGCTGTCAACCTGTACGTACTGACAGATCTGCTGTTCATACGCAGACAGGAACACACAGAAGAAAGTGTGGACTTGGTGTGTTTGTGTGTGTGCTATGTGTGTTTGTGTGTAAACCTAGTGTGTGATTGTGTGTGGTGTATGTGTGTGTGGTGTGTGGTGTTGTGTGCTGTGTGTGTGTTGTGCAGTGTGTTGTGGTTGTCGGTGTGCTGTGGTGCGTGTTGTATGTGTGGGTGTTGTGTGTGCGAATGTGTGTGTGTGCTACGCGTAATTCTCCACGTGGGGGGTTAGAGAGAGAGCGATCGCGCCGTCTAAAACCCATTTCTGATTTCTCACTCCAAACAGCATGTAGTTGAGCCAGTACTGTAAATACATTAGACCCTTTCCCAGTACAACGACACATTGACTTCACACCACAGATGCTTGTGACTCTTCGACGGCAGTAAGAAAGCCATCTAACTGTGGCCATTCAACAAGGACTAGATTACATTGTATTACTTTTAAACAAAATAACTTTTTGGGCGTTCTCGTTACGCTTACAATGATGTTTGATCCTGCTTGAACTAGTCGCTAAGATTATATTTCCAGCAGCATACAAGCCAGCAGCATACACGCTACAGACCACTGCTGGCTGACTCTGAAGCTAAGCAGAGTTGGTCCTGTCAGTCCCTGGCATGCGGCGGAGCAGGCGTGCTGTGAAGTGGTGTGGAAGGACAGTAGGAGCATATTTATCCCAATTCCCCAGGGCACTGATGGGAACTGCACTATGTAGGGTGCCGCTTTCGGATGGGACGGTAAACGGGTGGTCCTGCCCTCTGAGGTCATTAAAGATCCCATAGCACTTGTCGGAAGAGTCAGGTGTGTTTACCAGGTGGCTCAGGCTCTAAATTCCCAATCTGCCTCAAACCATCACGGGTCACCTAACTAATCCCCCGTTTACATGGCATTCACCCCTCTCTCCCTGATAACTATCTCCAAGCATAGCATAAGCATAAGCATTCTCGGCTCTGGTTCCAAAGGTTGCAGTTTGAATCAGAGTGCAGGCAATATGGTTTTGGATATTGGGTTTTAATCTACTACCAAAACCTTAACTGTTACCCTTAACCATTCTGCGTTCATGCCAACTTTAGAATTCTGAGTAAAATGCCTGAATTTAAGAGGTAAACGCTTAAAACCTAATGTTAATAATAATTTTACATTTCACTTTGGAACAACTTGAAATTGACATTTGAAGAAACATGGATGAACGTCTAAATTCTGATGTGAGACTTGAGAGCTTGTGCTGTTGTACCAATGAAAGGCAGTTGGTCTTGTTTACTTCTTAGCAATTCGCAATCCATTAGCTAAGCTAGGCTGAGCAGCCATTGATTATGTGTGTAGTTTATCGATAGATCTGGGCTTGGCTGGGGAGCTAGCCGCTAATCCTGCCTGGGATAGCTCCTCCACCTCGTCTGCTTAGAGCTGCTACTACTCAGATGCTCTAGCTGGACACTGGGATAAAGTTATCATTACCGCCGAGGTTGAAAGTGAGTAAAAATCACCTGTCCTCGGTTGCAACACTCACTACGAGAGTTCAAACTGCCTCTGGACAGCAACGCCAAGCAACAATAACTGTTCGTATGGAGCTCATGAAAGGGTTCCATGGCTGGGTCTAAAGATCACCATGCGGCAATGCCCAAGCGTCGCTGGAGTGGTGTAAGGCTCATTATGCCCGTTGGACTCTGGAGCCATTCTCTGGAGTGATGAATCATTGCTTCACAACTGCAGTCCGACGGACGAATTGGGTTGGGATTGCCAGTAGAAGGCTGGCTGCTGAATGATACGTGCCAACTGTAAGTTTGATGGAGGAAGGAATACGGTTACGTGGGTGTTTTTCATGGTTCGGTCAGACCCCTATAGTTCCCTTAAAGGGAAATCTTAACGCTACAGCATACACTAGACATTATAGACAATTCTGGCTTCAACTTTGTGGCAACATTTGTTAAAGGCTCTTTGCCTGTTTAAAGCATGACAAGCACCCCGTTGTAAAAACCAGCGTCCCTACAGAACATGGTTTGCCAGATTGGTGTGGAAAGAAACTTGACCGGCCTGCACAGAGCCTCTGACCCAACCCAATCGGAACACCTTAGGATTGAAACTGGCGAAGTGACTCGCCGAGACAAGGCCTAAACGCACAAAACACCACAGGTGCCCGACCTCACTAATCACTCTTGTGGCTGAATGGAAGCAAACCCCCGCAAACAATGTTTCATCATTCATAAAAGCCTTCCCAAAAGAGGGAGGCAGTTATAGTAGCAAAGTGGAGACCAAACTCCATTTTAATGACCATGATTTTGGAATGAGAGAGCAGGGACCACCACACTTTTGCGGTGATGTTAGGGGGGGGGAGTATTAATACTGTATATACAGTTGCCTTGGACAAGTTTTTCAGACGCTTGACTGTTTCCACATTTTGTACGTTCAGCCTGTATTCTAAAAAGTATTTTAAGTCTTTTTCCACATCAATCTACACACAATACCCCATATGACAAAGCAGAAGCAGGTTGGTTAGAATTCTTTCCTATTTTATAAAAATATTAAACCAAAAATGCTACATCACATTACATAGTAAGTAATCAAACGAGTTCACTCCGTACTTTGTTGAAGCACCTTTGGCAGCGATAACAGCATAGTATTCTTGGGTTGACGCTTCAGCTGACACACGTTGTGTTTGGGGAGTTTTCTCCCATTCTTCTCTGCAGATCCCTCAAGTCTGTCAGGTGGGAGGGGGAGCGTTGCTGCACTGCTATTTTCTCCAGAGATGTGATCTGGTTCAGTTTCGGACTCTGGTGGGACAACTCAAGAACATTCAGAGACTTGTCACGAGCCACTCCTGCATTGTCTTGCTGATGGTGTTAGGGTCGCTGTGCCTGTTGTAAGGTGAACCTTCGACACAAGTCTGAAGCCCCCTTGAGCGGTCCTAAAGCAGATTTTCATTAAGGGATCTTCTACATTTTGCTCTCTCTTCAACTTTTCCTCGATCCTGACTAGTCTCAGTCCCTGCACTGAAAAAACAATCCCCACACATGATGCGGCCACCACAATTGCTTCACGTTTTAGGGGATGGGTGCACGTTTTTCCTCCAGGCGTAACACTTGTCATTCAGGGCCAAACAGTTCAATCTTGGTTGCATCACGACCAGGGAATCTTGTTTCTCATGGTCATGAGAGTCAATTTAGGTGCCTTGTTGGCAAATCCAGTGGGCTGTCATGTGCCTTTTATGAGGAAGGGCTTCGGCCACCACCATAAAGGACTGATTGGTGGAGTGCTGCAGAGATAGTTCGCCCTCGGAAGGTTCTCTCACTCTCCACAGAGGAACTTAGAGCTTGTCCAGAGTGACCATCGGGCGTTTGCGTCACCTCCCTGACCAAAGCCCTTCTCCCTGATTCCTCAGTTTGCTGTGGTGGCAGCTCTAGGAAGTGAGTCCAGGTGGATTCCAAACTTCTTCCATTTAAGAATGATGGAGGCCATGGGTTCTTGGGGACTTCAATGCTGCAGGATATTTTGGGACCCTTCCCCAGATCTGTGCTTGACACAAATCTGGCATCCGGAGCTCTACGGAAAAACTCCTTCAACCTCATGTAGCTTGGTTTTTGCTACTGACATGCATCTGACCAACTGTGGGGACCTTACATAACAGGTGTGTGCCTTCCAAATCATGTCCAACAACTGAATTTACCAAGTGTGACGACTCCAATCAAGTTATAGAAAATCTCAGATCATGGTAAAAGGTTGCACCCGACCTCAATTTGAAGTCTCATGGCCAAGGGTTACGATAAATTGTTTTTTTAAATAATTTTAAATTTTATACGTTTGCTAAATTTTCTAAAAAAACCGTTTTGCTTGGTCATTAGGGGTATCGTTTAGATTAAAACTATTTTATCCATTTTAGAATAAGGCGTAACAAATGTGGAAAAGGTAAGGGGTCTGAATACTTCCGAAGAACATATATATAAAGATTCACCACACAATCTACACGACACACACACACAAATTTGCGTCCACTGCTACAACACAGCAAAACTATATTTGTGCTTGTGTACAACAATCTGCTCACAGTCTCACGTCAGAATTAGACGTTAAATCAGTTTCTCAAAACGTCAAATGCACAGTGTTTTGGTTACTACTGCTGTAATCATTTCCATGGTAAGGTTAGCATTAACTTTGAATGGTTAAGTAAGGGTCTAGGTTAGGGATAGGCTTAAAACAAGAATAACTTTCTATCACGGATTCGAACATGCAAACTTTGTAACCTGAGGCAGATGCATGATACACCACATACCATCCCAATTGTAATGCGGTAGTGTCAAGGCTCAGGAGAAAATCCAGATGCAGACAGTTTGAAGTAAAAAAGTTTATTTAAAAACGGGAGGAGAAGGCAAACGACAGTTCAAGGGAAGACAGAGGTCAGAATCCAGAGAAGAGTCTGAAGGTCACAAAACGTCAGGCAGCTCAGGTCAGGGAGCAGGCAGAGGTCAGTAATCCAGGGTGGTGTGACAAGGTACAGATACGGAGGCAGGCTCACGGTCAGGAGGCAGGACAGAGAATGGTCAAAACCGGGAAAAAAAAACTAGGAAAAAGGAAACTAAAGAAAGCACAGGAGCAGAGGGGGAAAAGATGCTGTTAGGCTTGACGAAAAAAAACGTAAACATGTCAACAGAAAAACAGAGAACACAAGGTATAAACACACTGGGATAATAGGAAGATGGGCAACACTGGAAGGGGGGTTGGAGCAAGCCACAAAACGAAAGTGTAAAACAGATCAGGTGTGGACACTAGCAAAACCAAAACCTACTTGAAGGAAACAGGTTCACTGTTTCCCTAGGGACAGTTGCCACATCATCCCCCGACGTCCCGTAGACATGAATAGACGTCGAATATCGACTTGTATGAATTTCTTATGTGCTGCAATCCCGCTAACGGAATCGATATGACAACAGTCAGTGAAAGTGCCAGGGCGTCAATTCAAACAACAGAAATTCATAATAAAATTCCTGAAAAACATACATTTGTCTTAGATAATTTTAAACGGTAATCTTGTTGTTAATTCCCACCAAAGCTGTCACGATTTCAAATATGCTTTCAGGCGAAAGCATACAAACGATTAGTTAGGCACACCAACAACACAATAAGCACAGCCATTTTCCAGCGAAATAAAGCAGTCACAAAAAAGCAGAAATAGAGATAAAATTTGATGATTTCATCAGATGACACTCATAGGTACGTTCATGTTACAAATAAGTAGTTTTGTGTTTGATAAAGTTCATATTATATAAAAAAATCTGAGTTTACATCTCTTTATTCATGATTTGGCGCGTTACATTCACTAGTCCAAAACATCACAGTGATTTTGCATAGCCACATGTTTCAAACAGAAAAATCATCATGTCCAAAGAGCCCATAACAGTCAGTAGAAAACATGTCAAACGATGTACTGAATCAATCTTTAGAATTGTTGGTTAAACACATCTTGAATAACGTTCACAACGGAGAAATAGATTGATTGCAGTTGAGCAATGGACGGATCGGCCTAACACTGTGAACAATACCCCCCCGACTTATAACGCGTGGTCAAAGACATGGTCAGCTTGTGGCAGTGGTGAACTAACTCCTGTCTCCTTCTGGCCCCATTCACATTAGAGACATCAGACAAAGTTCTATTGACCACTGTTGACATCTAGCGGAAAGCCGTAGGAAGTGAAAACTCATTCAATATCGCCTGTAATTTCAATGAGAGTCTTGGTTGAAAATCTGACACCCTCAGAAATAAATCCAAACAGGAAGTGGAAATCTTCATGTTTTTGCCTGCATAGGAGTTCTGTTATACGCACAGAAAATTCAAACAGTTTATAAACGTCAGAATGTTTTCTATCAATTACTAATACTAATATGCAATATTAGCAACTATGACTTGAGGAGCAGGAGCGTTTACTCGGGCACCCTGTGCACCTTCATCCAAGCTACTCAATACTGCCCCTAATGCAGACCATAAGCAAGTTAATGTGGCATGTTCCATCTACCCTCCTGTAGCCACCCTCCCATCCCCAGACTAAAGCTCCCCATGTTGGGCTTAAATTGGCCTCATCCGCCACTCCCCTAGCTCCACAGCTGTGACTAATACCTCCTGCTGTTACCACTCCCACAGTGCAGGCATCCACAGCCACAGATGCCATCACACTACCCTTTCGCCAGACTGCCACAGAGCCACTGGTGTCACAGTACAGGCCATATGGCTGAGGCATTCAGGGACTGAGTGTTTGTGTGGTGTGTGTGTGTGTGTGTGTTTGTGTGTTGTGTATGGTGTGTGTGGGTGTGTGTGTGTGTGTGTGTGTGGTGTGTGTTTGTGTGTGTGTGTGTGTGGTGGTGTGCGCGTGTTAGGCTGGGCCACAGTAGCATTTGGAGAAATGGCGGCAAAGGTACTAGTGTCAGTATTTACATTTCTGATTGTGATTACATTACAGTCAACTGGGCAAAGGCCACGACTCAACATGAAGCCCATAACTTGGGAAGAGAGAGCGTGTGCGTATTGTAGTTTGTGTATTGTGTATGCCGTGATCTCAGGTGGGTCCGCAGTCCTGTACCATCTGTAAACCCCCTGGCACACACCACACATACACTCCTGGCACTAAACCAAATCAGTGCCATGTGTCTCTCATAGTGATGACACCCCCCCCAAAGGGACAGACAGATTTCCCCGCCAGGGGGTTGAGGGAATCAGAGTATGATGTATGACACCAAGTCACACAAATACACACACATGCCCAAAAGAGGCCAGCACAACATACATATGCAGTTTTATCTGCCAACAACAATTACACAAACACACTGGCTATAGATGCTGTGCATTATGCTGTTCATGTTAACATACCATTAAAGAGGACCCTAGTACAGCCTCCTGCATTCTCTACAGGCTGACCAGGGACTCATAAAACCTGTGTTTGTGTGCGTGTGTGTGTGTGTGTGTGTGTGTGTGTGTGTGTGTGGTGTGTGTGTGGTGTGTGTGGTGTGTGTGTGGGTGTGTGGTGTGTGTGGGTGTGTGTGTGTGTGTGTGTGTGTGTGGTGTGTTTGTGTGTGTGGTGTGTGTGCAAGCATGTGTGCTGTATATATATGTGTGCGTGGGTTAGGGCACCTTCGAGTGTGTATGCGTGCACAAGTGTGTGTTTGGTATTCTCTGTGTGCAGGAGCAGGAACTCAAAAGACTGAAACAGACGCTAACAGTTCCTACATTAAAGAATGTAGCAGCCTCGTACATGCTGTTGACCTGGGAACAAACACAGTCATGTAGACAATTTATACTGCACCACACACAAGAGCTGAGGAATAGAGTACACCAGAGAGAGAGAGACGAGAGAGAGAGAGAGAGAGAGAGAGAGAGAGAGAGAGAGAGAGAAGAGAGAGAGAGGAAGAGAGAGAGAGAGAGAGAGAGAGAGAGAGAGAGAGAGAGAGAGAGAGAGAGAGAGAGAGAGAGAGAGAGAGAAGAGAGAGAGAAAGAGAGGAGAGAGAGAGAGAAGAAGAGAGAGAGAGAGAAGAGAGAGAGAGAGAGAGAGAGAGGAGCGAGAGGAGAGAGGAGAGAGAGAGAGAAGCAAGAAAAAGAGAGAGAGAGAGAGAGAGAGGAGCGAGAGAGAGAGAGAGAGAGAGAACATTGATATTGTATTAACAATGCTCTGCAGAATGCACAGTAAAGGAGGGGCTCAAAGGGGGCAAGTGTTTGTGTATGAGAGAGTGTGTGTTTGTGTTATTGAGAGAGTGTGAGGTGTGTTATTTAGAGAGTATGAGTGTGTATTGAGAGAGTTGAGTGTGTTATTGAGAGAGTATGAGTGTGTTATTAAAGAGAGTGTGTTGTGTTATTGAGAGAGTGTGTGTTTGTGTTATGAGAGAGTAATGAGTGTGTTATTGAGAGAGTATGAGTGTGTTATTATGAGAGAGTATGAGTGTGTTATTGAGAGAGTATGAGGGTTCTTGAGAGAGTATGTGTTTGTGTTATTGAGAGAGTGTGGTGTGTATGAGATTGAGAGTGGTATTGAGAGATTGGAGTGTGTTATGGAGAGTATGAGTTGTTATTGAGAGATGTGTGAGTGTGTGTGTTATTGAGAGAGTGTGATTGTGTTATGAGAGAGCATGAGTTGTGTATTGAGAGAGTATGAGTGTGTTATTGAGAGAGTATGAGTGTGTGTGTATTGAGAGAGTTGTGTGTTTGTGTTATTGAGAGAGTGTGAGTGTGTGTTATTGAGAGAGTGTGAGTGTGTGTTATTGAGAGAGTGTGTGTTGTGTTTGTGTATCTCTCTCTACTCTCTCCTTCTATCTCTCTCTCTCTCTCTCTCTCTCTCTCGCTCTCTCTCTTCTCTCTCTCTCTCTCTCTCTCTCTCCTCCCAGCCCTCCATAGTGAGTGTATAATGATTACTATGGTATGATAAAGCCTTAACATCAGCACAGAGAGACAATACAGACATGTTTAAATAGTAGAGTAATTCCCACGTTACACTCATTTCATGCTTTGACAATTCACAGAGGAATCAATTCAAAGAGAATCAATTCACAGAGAGAAATCAATTCACATGAGAGTAATGTAAAACAAAAGAAGAATTCTCACTTCTGAGAAA
>NC_052321.1:14390336-14395336 GCF_016432855.1 Salvelinus namaycush | reverse complement strand
AAACTGAGCTGCACTTCTAACCTCCGCCCAATGTATGACCATATTAGAGACACATATTTCCCTCAGATTACACAGATCCACAAAGAATTCGAAAACAATCCAATTTGATAAACATCCCAATCATACTGGGTGAAATTCCACAGTGTGCCATCACAGCAGCAGATTTGTGACCTGTTGCCACAAGAAAAGGGCAACCAGTGAAGAACAAACAACCATTGTAAATACAACCCATATTTATGCTTATTTATTTAACTTGTGTGCTTTAACCATTTGTACATGTTACAACATGTATATATATAATATGACATTTGAATGTCTTTATTGTTTTGAAACTTCTGTATGTGTAACGGTGGTCCTCCTCCTCTTCAACCGAAAAGGAGGAGTAGTGAGGGAAACCAAGGCGCAGCGGGTTGTGAACACATAATTTATTTAAAGACAAGACGAAAAAACACGAACTCACTATAACTAAACAAAACAACAAACGGAGTAGACAGACCTGGACGACGAACTTACATTAAACACGAAGAACGCACGAACAGGGAAAATAGACTACACAAAATGACGATGTACAAAAAACAAACCGAACAGTCCGTATGGTGCGACAAACACTGACACAGGAGACAACCACCCACAACGAACACTGTGAAACAACCTACCTTAATATGACTCTCAATAGAGGAACGCCAAACACCTGCCTCTAATTAAGAGCCATACAGGCAGCCCTAAACCAACATAGAACAGACAACATAGAATGCCCACCCAAACTCAGTCCTGACCAACTAACACATACAACAAACTAACAGAAAATAGGTCAGGAACGTGACAGTATGTGTAATGTTTATGTAATTTGTATTGTGTTTCACTTTGTGTATTGTCTACTCACTTGCTTTGGCAATGTTAACACATGTTTCCCATGCCAATAAAGCCCCTTGAATTGAATTGAATTGAATGAGAGAGAGAGAGAGAGAGAGAGAGACGAGAGAGAGAGAGAGAGAGAGAGAGAGAGAGAGAGAGACCGCTTACCCCTCAAAGTGGGAGGATACATATGCAAATAAAAGATGACTGGTCATCAGAATAATCTGATCAGCTTGTGATGTCATGCTGTGGGTCAAAAACTAAGGATGATGTGGAAACCGGACACTAGGTGCAACAGTGAGTACTGTTATCTTCAAGTAGGTTTTGGTTTTGTTAGGTTGTTGTGGACGGGGATGGTGGATTGGCATAAGCAGAAAGTTAAATATATTTTTGCTTTAATTAAGCCTATCCCAAACCTTAACCCTTACTTAACCATTCGGTGTTACAACCTTAAGAATTTGGAGTTAATGCCTAAACTTAACGTTAAACTTTGGCGTTTGGAACCACTTCGAAATGTTATGTTTGAGAACATAGATGAACGTCTAATTCTGATATGAGACTGTGAGAGCTAGTTGCTCTCTTCCCCATAAATATATTTCCTTCTATCTCTCCTTCTCTCTATCCCTCCATCTCTCTGTCTTTCTCGCTCGCTCTCTCTAGACTGGGTAATCTGAGCTCACTACAGGAAGGAATCGATACGAGTACGGAAAGAGAACAGACAGACCCATTCAACTTTACCAGAGAGAGAGAGAGAGAGAGAGAGAGAGAGAGAGAGAGAGAGAGAGAGAGAGAGAGAGAGAGAGAGAGAGAGAGAGAGAGAGAGAGAGAGAGAGAGAGAGAGAGAGAGAGAGAGAGAAGAGAGAGAGAGAGAGAGAGAGAGGAGAGAGAGAGAGAGAGAGAGAGAGAGATCAAAGGATCAAGAAATGGAGAGAGGGAGAGGGAGATTTAGGCACTGGAGAAGGAGTGGAAAAAAGAAAAGGGTGGGTAAGAGAGAGAGAGCGAGAGAGAACAGAGGTAAATACATAGGAGAGAATAGAACAGAAAGCTGATTGGATGCCTCCTTCTGTTTGGTGTTTCACTGCATGGGTTTTATATGAAAGGTGTAATCCCCTTGAATTGTATAAATGCAAATTCACCCTCTCTATCTCTCTACTTCTATCTGTACTGAAAAGACACACACACACACACACACACACACACACACACACACACACACACACACACACACACACACACACACACACACACACACACACACACACACAGATCACCTGGAGTCAGAGCTGACAGAGATGTGTTAAGGCAGAGATCTGCGGCACTTTCACTTCTACATGCTTGTGCGCCCTGGTGTGTGTGTGTACTCCCATCAACAACAATTACAGCAGTCAGTGTCCGATGCCTTCAGACAAGCTCAAGTACCCTGGCATCCCACTTCCTCCCCACCCCACCCCATCCTACCCCCTTTCACCCAACAACCCCCTCAACCCCTCACCACACACCCCTCTCACCCCCATAGCCCTCCCTAGCCCCCCCACCCCCCTGCCTCAAAACCTCTTCCCCACACCCTTCTCCCCACAAAAGCCCCAACAACTCAATGTCACGGCCGTTGGAAAAAGAGGACAAGGTGCAGCGTGGTGAGCGTACATTTTCTCTTTTATTCGAAATGACGCCGACAAAACAATAAACAATACAGAACAAACCGTGAAGCTCAAAGGCTATGTGCCACAAACAAAGTCAACTTCCCACAAAGACAGGTGGAAAAAAGGGCTACCTAAGTATGGTTCTCAATCAGAGACAACGATAGACAGCTGCCTCTGATTGAGAACCACACCCGGCCAAACACAAAGAAATACACAACATAGAACATAGAATACCCACCCCAACTCACGCCCTGACCAAACCAACATAAAGACATTAAACGGATCTCTAAGGTCAGGGCGTGACACTCACAGCCCCCGCTCTACCCACTAGGGTTAGTCTTGCACCCCCCTGGCAGACCTGGGCTTTGCCCTTCTCAACCTCTTTGTGGTGATTATTCCCTGCATGGTAGAAAGCGACAAGGGAAGTGTATTGCTCACACAGTCTCTCTCACACACACAAAGGCGCGCGAGGTGACAAGGGAAGTGTATAATGCCCGATACACAATCCTCTCTCACCGCTTTTACAGTTTCCTACTTAATTAACCAACCGGGGGAGGAAGGGAGACAGGAGGGTGTTGAGGAGAGGGGAGGGTGAGATTATAAAAGGGAAAATTTGGGTGGAGGGGGATGCAATGCCTTGTAGGATATTTTGTGTGATGTGTGATTTCTTTTGATGATTGTCTTAACAAGAGGTGGGGCTCAATACTATACAGATACTATACAGATACTATACAAATACTATACAGATACTATACAAATACTATGCAAATACTATACAGATACTTTCCAGATACTATACAAATACTATACAGATACTATACAAATACTATACAGATACTATGCAAATACTATACAGATACTTTCCAGATACTATACAAATACTATACAGATACTATACAAATACTTTACAGATATTATACAAATACTATACAGATACTATACAAATACTATACAGATACTATACAAATACTATACAGATACTATACAGATAATATACAGTTACTTTACAGATACTATACAAATACTATACAGATACTATACAAATACTATACAGATACTATACAAATACTTTACAGATACTATACAAATACTATACAGTTACTGTACAAATACTATACAGATACTATACAAATACTATACAGTTGTGATACTGACACAGTAGCATACATAAAACATACATAACCCACTGTTTATTTATTTATTTATTTATTTCACCTTTATTTAACCAGGTAGGCTAGTTGAGAACAATTTCTCATTTACAACTGCGACCTGGACAAGATAAAGGCCGTTCCTAGGCCGTCATTGAAAATAAAAATTGCTCTTAATGACTTGCCTAGTTAAATAAAGTTTAAAAAAAATTACTACTAATAATAATAATATTTGTGACACATTCCATTTTCTTAAATAACTTGTTTAATATTACTGTGAATTAATAATTGTGTATAGCAAAGGTAGTTCTGTTAATTATACTCACATTTTTTATTTTTTTATTTAACCTTTATTTTAATTGGGAAAGTCAGTTAAGAACAAATTCTTATTGACAATGACGGCCTAGGAACAGTGGGTTAACTGCCTTGTTCAGGGGCAGAACAACACATGTTTACCTTGTCGGCTCAGGGATTCCATCCAGCAACCTTTCAGTTACTGGCCCAACGCTCTAACCACTAGGCTACCTCAATTAATCTGTTCCATAATATTTATTCTCCTCTCCTTTTCTCTCCTCTCATCTCCCCCCTTTTTCTCTATCTTTTTTGGTGGCCTCTTTCCCTGTCATCCTACACTCCTCTTCTGATTGAGAGAGACAGAGCAAGAGAGGGAGAGAAGATCACACTTTATTTAGATAGATGCTCTACAGATGGTCAAACTATCAACAAACTATCTGTTGATAAGCAACTACTTGCTACTGTTAAGGTTAGGGTTAAGGGTTAGTAAATAGTTAGTTGAAATATTACTGATAGTCTGTAGAACATCTACAGATGGACTATCCAAATAAAGTGTTACCAGGGAGAGGAAGAGAGGGAGGGAGATGTAAAGTGACAGTAGCCCCAGGGCAGAGAACTAGAGAACCAGGACTGAACCCTCTGACCCCAGGGCCTGTACCCAGGACCGAGGTCTCTCAGCTGGGCAGCCTTACTGCCTGGCCTAGCCTGACACACAAACACAGAGAGAGAGACCAAAGGCTATGCTGTAGTAGTGTTGTAGGTTGTGTGTAGCTGTAATACCTTATGAAGGGCCACTTTGCCAACAGTACTAATTAGAGGTCATGGTTTAGAAAGATTTATTGTGCCTTTGTCAGGTCAGAGCCAGAGTGGCCCCCTCTTTTTCTCTCCCCCCTTTCTTTCTTTCTTTCTTTCTTTCTTTCTGTGTGTGTGTGTGTGTGTGTGTCTGCTCCCTCTGCATGGAGGGATTTAACAAATATCACAACATTTTTGGCATCTGTCCCTCTCTCTCTCTCTCTCTCTCTCTGCCTCTCTTTCTTTCTGTCTGTCTCCTCTCCAATTTCTT
>NC_052321.1:14309374-14390236 GCF_016432855.1 Salvelinus namaycush | reverse complement strand
TTTGGGGGATGGAGAGGAGTGAGGGAGGAAAGGAGAGAAGACAGAGAGAGTGAGGAGAGGAGGAGAGGAGAGGAGGAGAGGAGGGTACAGAGGACATGAGGGGGGAAGAAAGGAGAGTTGAAGAGAAAGGGAAGAGAGGGGATAGAGGAGAAGAACAGAGGAGAGGACTCAGACTACTTGATCATCATACATTGTTGAAGCTCTCGTCATTCAGTGTTGAAATGGCTTTCACACACACACACACACACACACAACACTAACAACCCCCCCCCCCCCCCCCCCCCCCCCCCCCCCACAAACAAACAAAAACACAGACACGGTCATGTCAGTGAATGATGCTGTCCCCAGTCCGCCTGGCCTTGCTGCTATTCCAGTTTCAACTGTTCTGCCTGCGGTTACGGAACCCCTACCTGTCCCAGACCTGCTGTTTCAACTCTTAATGATCGGCTATGAAAAGCCAACTGACATTTATTCCTGATTATTATTTGACCATGCTTGTCATTTATGAACATTTTGAAAATCTTGGCTCTCTCTAATTTTCTCCTTTCTCTTTCTTTCTCTCTCTCGGAGGACCTGAGCCCTAGGACCATACGTCAGGACTACCGGGCATGATGACTCCTTGCTGTCCCCAGTCCACCTGGCCTTGCTGCTATTCCAGTTTCAACTGTTCTGCCTGCGGTTATGGAACCGCCACCTGTCCCAGACCTGCTGTTTTCAACCTTAATGATCGGCTATGAAAAGCCAACTGAAAATTATTCATGATTATTATTTGACCATGCTTGTCACTTATGAACATTTTGAACATCTTGGCATAGTTCTGTTATAATCTCCACCCGGCACAGCCAGAAGAGGACTGGCCACCCCTCATAGCCTGGTTCTCTCTAGGTTTCTTCCTAGGTTTTGGCCTTTCTAGGGAGTTTTTCCTAGCCACCGTGCTTCTACACCTGCATTGCTTGCTGTTTGGGGTTTTAGGCTGGGTTTCTGTACAGCACTTCGAGATATTAGCTGATGTACGAAGGGCTATATAAAATAAACTTGATTGATTGATTGAATGATGATGTATCGATGGCTTCCCCTCCTCCAATCCTAACCATAACCTTAACTGACCCAAGATCAGCATCTAGAGGCAACCTTACTGCAATACACAGTCTGAAAAGATAGTGCTAACAATATGACACACTTTGTGCTATTCCTTTCCCTTCTCCATTATACCCCCTCTGCTCCCCTCCCTGTGTCTCTGTGGGGAGTAGAGCGTGGTGTCTGGGGGGGGGGGGGGGGGGGGGCTGCTCCCTCCCTGTGCCTCTGTGGGGAGTAGAGGGGTGTGTCTGGGGAGGGCTGCTCCCCTCCCTGTGTGCCTCTCTGGGGGAGTTAGAGCGTGGTATCTGGGGGGCGGCTGCTCCCCTCCCTGTGTCTCCTCGTGGGGAGTAGAGCGTGGTGTCTGGGGGGGGGGGGGGGTTGGGCGGGGGGCTCACCCTCCCTAGTGTCTCTAAGGGTGTGGGGTAGGAAAGTAGCAGCGATAGGTGGTTGGGGGGGGAGAGGCTGCTCCCCCTCCCTGGGTGTCGTTCGTGGGGACACGGGTGAAGACAAAGTGGTGTCTAGGGAGGGGGGGGGGCTGACTCCCTCCCTGTGTCCTCTGTGGGGAGTGGAGAAGGAGTGAGTAGAGCCAAAAGAGCCAACCAAGGTCACTGGAAAAGGTCTGATGCCCCACATCCCTGGATACAAGTTCCCCCAACGATGTCCAATGAGATGGATTGAGTCACACAAAAGGACTCGAGATACCAGAGGTGTCGATGTTGGAGAAGGTGGCGTATGTCTAGGGTGATGTGTTATTATTACCCGTCGGGAGGAGGGGGGGGAGGGGAGTGGGGGGGGGGGGTGAATGGGGAGTGGGTTTGTTGGGGGAGTGGGAGTGGGTGAGATAGGTGCAGGGGGGGGGGTAACTAGGGTGTATGTCAACAGCCCACGGGGTAAGGGGAGTTGGGGTTTGAGGAAGGGTGAGAGTTAGTGGAGGGGGGGGGATGGGAAGTCCAAGAGGAGGAGGTGAAGGTGGAGGGCAGGGGGGGGGGGGGTGGGATGAGAGTATAGGGGGGGGTCACACAATTTACGCAGAGGAGGTGGTGGGGAGGGCGAGATGTTAGACTCATAGGGATTGAGTATAGAAAGGAGTCACAAAGGAGGGGTTGTTGTTCATTGTCATGTGGGGTAGAGGTGGAAAAATAGGAATGATGGAAAAGAGTATCAAATCTGGTGAAGCTACACTGAGGATGAAGACAGAGAAGGGGAGGTCTGGATAGTGGTCAAACCAGGAGTGAGAAGAGAAGGATGGCGAGGGGGGTGGGAAGGATTTGCGGGCGCGGTATTAAGTGATGCTACTGAGGAAGATGAGGCCCCACATTAGCCTTTCGGCCGTTTGCTAGATCAAAGGGAAACCACTACAACTGAGCGAGGCAGGCAGCTAGCAGTAGTATTTATGGAGGGACTGGTGGGGCTCGGAGTCAACAACCAAACACACACACACACACACACACACCACAAGGCTGAGAACACACACACACACACACACACACAACACAACAACACCCACACACACACACCACACAACACACCACACACAGCACACAACTCTCTCTCTCTGGTTGTCTACATTCACCTCAGATCTTGGCCACATTGCCTTAGAGAGGAGGACTCTGTCTTGAACAGGACAGAAGAGGAGAAAGAGCACAGTCCACAGTCACAGTCAAGACAAATTCCAACGGTTGAACAAATTCGCAACGTTCATCCATGACTCGAACATGTTGTCCCTTCAAAGCGGTTATCACGCTATTACATGCGCCATCAAATATCCGCATTTCGTGTTCATATAATTGTCAAAGTTACAGAACGATTTTGAAGGTTTTGGGCGAATCTTCTTCATACCAGTCCATATCCTTTGCAGACCGAGAATTGACTGGTTGTGGTTTCAAATTGAAGGTTCGTATACCAACAGGTTTTTTTTATTCAAAGTTGTTCGTTACGCATCTCACCGCCATTCATTATCATGCATTACACTAAAACCATGGAGGGTAAGGGGAGTTGTATTTTTGATGGGTTGATGAAAGAGGGGGCGGTAAGGGTTGGGGGATTGCTGGGAGGAGCGGCTAACAAACGAGACAGACCCCCGCCCGATTGCTCTCGTCGCGAGCCGTCCTCCCCCCCCCTGGTATATGGCCGACCATGCTCTTCGCCCTGAGCAGTCGAGCTGGAGAAGGGGGCGCGGCGTGGTTTCAAACCAGGACGAGTGGTGGACCGACGAAGGAACACCAGTCCATTGCTGAGACGCATACCCGAGACGCGAGATGGAGAGAACAAGAAGGAGGAGACGAGGAGGAGAAGGACAGAATGGGGCCGCAGAGTTCAACAACATGAATCTTCAGTTGGAATCAGGGCGATGCTCTGACCACAAACCCCACATTCCCCGTCCACAGAACGTGCTCTCTCTCCTCTCTCTCTCTCTATCTGTCCCTGTTCCACAATTTCTCTCTCTCTCTCTCTCTCTCTCTCTATCTCTCTCTCTCTCTCTCTCTCTCTCTCTTCTCTCTCTCTCTTCTCTCTCTCCTGTCCAATTTCCTCTCCTTCTCTATCTCTCTCTCTCTTCTCTCTCTCTCCTCTCTCCTCTCTCTCTGTCTGATCTCCTCTCATCATCTCTCTCTCTCTCTCTGTTCCCCTGTTCCACAAATTTTCTCTCTCTCTCTCTCTCTCTCTCTCTCTCTCTCTCTCTCTCTCTGCCTCTCTTTCTTTCTGTCTGATCTCAATCTCCAATTTCTTCTCTCTCCTTTCACTCTCTCTGTCCCTGTTCCACAATTTCTCTCTCTCTCTCTCTCTCTCTCTCTCTCTCCTCATCTCTCTCTCTCTCTCTCTCTCTCTCTCTCTCTGTCCCTGTTCCACAATTTCTCTCTCTCTCTCTCTCTCTCTCTCTCTCTCTCTCTCTCTCTCTCTCTCTCTCTCTCTCTCTCTCTCTCTCTCTCTCTCTGTCCCTGTTCCACAATTTCTCTCTCTCTCTCTCTCTCTCTCTCTCTCTCCTCTCTCTCTCTCTCTCTCTCTCTCTCTCTCTCTCTCTCTCTCTCTCTCTCTCTCCTCTCTCTCTCTCTCTCTCTCTCTCTCTCTCTCTCTCTCTCTCTCCTCTCTCTCTCTCTCTCTCTCTCTCTCTCTCTCTCTCTTTCAATCTCTTTGTCCCTGTTCCACAATTTATTCTCTGTCCTTTCACTCTCTCTGTCCCTGTTCCACAATTTCTCTCTCTCTCTCTCTCCTTTCACTCTCTCTGTCCCTGTTCCACAATTTCTGTCTCTCTCTTTCTCTCTCTCTCTCTCTCTCTCTATGACGATGAACTGGATGACCCCACTACTGTCCATCAGCTGGCTTTATCATGCTTATGCAAAATGATATGGTCAGGCTCTTTTTTTTAATACTGAATTTAGACGTTTCTTCTTCTTTTTGATACTTCTAACCGTCTCTTCTTACCCTCCATGGGTAAATAACCCCTGAGTCCCTGTTCTGTCTCTACCACTGGCTTGTATATTCATTAAATCAAGTCAAATTAAACCATTTGCTGAGAACTTCAGATAGTTTATTGATTTTGATGTGTGTGTTGAGGAGCAGCTTGACTAAGTCTGTCTGGTTTAGTCCC
This sequence comes from Salvelinus namaycush, assembly GCF_016432855.1. Classification (NCBI taxonomy): domain Eukaryota; kingdom Metazoa; phylum Chordata; class Actinopteri; order Salmoniformes; family Salmonidae; genus Salvelinus; species Salvelinus namaycush. The sequence continues at coordinate 14,385,573 of NC_052321.1, read as the reverse complement.
CTCGGGGCACCAAGCACTACGGGGGCCTCGCCACACACACACACTCTAGTCCCCTCGGGGCACCAAGCACTACGGGGGCCTCGCCACACGCACACACTCTAGTCCCCTCGGGGCACCAAGCACTACGGGGGCCTCGCCACACACACACTCTAGTCCCCTTGGAGCAAGGAGCTCAATGTGGTGGGCATTACGTTACAGTCGCACTGTACGGGTATACCATTACCAGAGAGACAGAGAGAAAGAGAGAGCAAGAAAGAGAGAGAAAGACAGTATTTTTTTTGTCGCAATTCCCAATTTCTTCCCAAACACAGAAATTTAAAAGTGAAGTGTCTGTCCTACACTGTATCTAGGAGATAGAAGAAAGATCATGATATATATATATATAAATATAGTACCAGTCAAAAATTTGGAAACTTCACTCAATCAAGAGTTTTTCTTTATTTTTACTATTTTCTACATTGTAGAATAATAGTGAAGACATCAAAACTATGAAAAAACACATATGGAATCATGCAGTAACCCCAAAATATATTTGAGATTCTTCAAAGTAGCAACCCATTGCCTTGATGACAGCTTTGCACACTCTTGGCATTCTCTCAACCAGCTTCATGAGGTAGTCACCTGGAATGTAGTTCAATTAACAGGTGTGCCTTAGCACTATTTGGTAAAAGACCAAGTCCATATTATGGCAAGAACAGCTCAAATCAGAAAAGAGAAACGACAGTCCATCGGTACTTTAAGACATGAAGATCAGTCAGTACTAAACATGTCAAGAAGTTTCTTCAAGTGCAGTCGCGAAAACCATCAAGAGCTATGATGAAACTGGCTCTCATGAGGACCACCACATGAAAGGAATTTAGTATTCAAGGCACACTTAACCAGCATGTCTACCACAGCATTCTGCAGCGATACGCCATCCCATCTGGTTTGCGCTTAATGTGACTATCATTTGTTTTTCAACAGGAAAATAACCCAGCACACCTCCAGGCTGTGTAAGGGCTATTTGACCAAGAAGGAAAGTGATGGAGTGCTGCATCAGATGACCTGGCCTCCACAATCACCCGACCTCAACTCAATTGAGATGGTTTGGGATGAGTTGGAACACAGAGTGAAGGAAAAGCAGCCAACAGATGCTCAGCATATATGGGAACTCCTTCAAGACTGTTGGAAAAACATACTTTAAAAAAAAGCATACATATGGAATGAAAATATATTTTTATTTGTTTAAATTTTTTGGGGTTACTACATGATTCCATGTGTTATTTCATAGTTTTGATATCTTCACTACTATTCTGCAATGTAGAAAACAGTACAAATTAAAAAAACCTTGAATGAGTAGATGTGTCCAAACTTTTGACTGGCACTGTACATATTTAACAGCTTTTTTAGGTAGGTACAATACTACCTTCATATTTCCATTCATTTTTTAAAACCGGTACAGCTTACCTTCAGACGAGTCCCATGATACTTCTGGTGACACTTGTGGTGGTCGACCATTCCATAGAACGGCCATAATAATAATATCTCTATCTTAAACTGATGGATTTTGATGGGAATTTTTTATTATTTCTCACCGGTGCGTCAATCGACTCTAGAGCACAGCCAAGCTTACAATTGAATTTGTTCACGTGTCCGTTTCTCGTTGTATTGTTGCAAATAACACAGTATCATAAGCACAGTGTAAATGCAACATGCCATGTTCTGATTGCAAAGAATCAAACATGTTAACTCCCCTGACTATCTCTACAACGGCTTCAGACAAACACTGAGGAAACGCCATTAGAGAGTATTTGGAAATAATTAAAATGATTCGTCTCAGTCACTTACAGGGTAAATGTGTTTCCTGACTGATGATTGCAACAGATGCTTAATGTCTTTGACACCCTCATGCCATCAAGAGAGAAGCATAGAGCTGCCTGTCAAATCATTACTGTAACAATGTTGGCAACACGACAGACACAGAGACAGGAGGGACAGAGAGAGAGAGAGAGAGAGAGAGAGAGAGAGAGAGAGAGAGAGAGAGAGAGAGAAAGAGAGAGAGAGAGAAAGAGAGAGAGAGCGAGAGAGAGAGAGAGAGAGAGAGAGAGAGAGAGAGAGAGAGAGAGAGAGAGAGAGAGGGAGGTGAATGGTGAGGTAGTTTTCTTAGGTACAGTATGTCAGTATCATATAAATAGAATTGATTAAAGTGCTAACCACTCCACAGCAGCTGTGCCTTTTGGCAGCCGGAGCCAATGGTTGGCACACACACAATCTTATTCCCATTGACACACGTTCTTAGAGCAGAGCAAATAAAGGCCATTTACCTCCGTCTCCTCCTCTTATGTTTTTGTGTGTTTTCGTGGGTCTGCATGCTTAATTGCATGTGTGTGTGAGTCCTGTTGGCTCTTTGAAGAGTTGGGATGTTAATTTGCTTAACTCATAAACAAACAAACAGACACCACAGACCCCCTGCCTGCTCCCTGCATTTCCTACGTTACCCCCTGGAGCCACTTTAAACCAGATTTACCAAAACAGAGAATATATATCCCAAAACATCCCAACGACAAAAACACGATGATCAAGGTGACCTGTGAAGTAGCATGTCATGGATCTACTACTGTAGTTGGCATGCAGATTATGAAAGAAACTCTCTACCAGAGTACATATAGGTGACTTTGCCCAAATATCATTCCTTAATGAGATGTATCATTTTGGGTGTGTGAGCGTTAATAAAGGGGGGAAGCGAAAGATCCCAGAGGGACGTGTTTCACCGCAACACCAATGTTGACGCGATGATGCAGAACCCATCTGTTGCTGTGCAGCCATCATTTGAGGCACAGCTTGGTACCCCAGTAATTATACAACCTTTGCTTCTTTAAAGCCTTCATCTCTGAGACATGAAACAGAGTGACGGAGATAAGACTTCAAACGGTGCCCACCTTTAAAGGTAAAGCATTAAAGGTGAGATGCATGGTGGGATTGTTTCTCGGGAGGCAGGACGGTTCGCTCGGTCGTTGTTGTTTACATCTGCACTAGCATCAGAGATGTGATGGTGACGGTTGTTAATTTTGTTATTTTCTAGATTGGTATTAACAACAAATTGCGATGGATTATGTTAAACTATGGAGGTCAAAAACTAGGATGGCAGTTGCATCTTGAACATGTGTTTCTCTGTTTTAGTTAACTATATAGAGTAAATTTTATTCAGGAAAGAGATAAAAAGAAATAGAGTGAAATAGAGAGAGAGAGAGAGAAAGTTAGAGAATAAGACTGAGCATGAGAGTTTAGTTTATTAGGATCCCCATTAGCTACTGCACACACAGTAGTTACTCTTCCTGGGGTCCACATAACATTTACAAATACATGACAAAGTACAGAGCAGTTATAGACAAGAACCGCATAAGATATTTATATTTTTTATTTGGAATTTTATGTAATAAGACACAAATAAGAAGGCCAGTTTAATTGCTTCTTTAATCAGGACAACAGTTTTTTCAGCTGTGCTAACATAATTGCAAAAGGGTTTTCTAATGATCAATTAGCCTTTTAAAATGATTAACTTGGATTAGCTAACACAACGTGCTATTGGAACACAGGAGTGATGGTTGCTGATAATGGGCCTCTGTACACCTATGTAGATATTCCATAAAAAATCATCAGTTTCCAGCTACAATAGTCATTTACAACATTAACAAGGTCTACACTGTATTTCTGATCAATTTGATGTTATTTTAATGGACAAAAAATGGTATTTTCTTGAAAAAACAAGGACATTTCTAAGTGACCCCAAACTTTTGAACGGTAGTGTCTGAAGTGTATGCAAATAGATTATACAAGCAGTTAGGCATTTTCAACAAACAAATGTTTTATAAAAAGACTAGAAGGGAAGAAGTCAATTTCTTCTCAACCCTTAACCATGCATGTTGTTGTTAGTTCTGTGTGTAGTTAAGGGCAAGGCATGGTGCTTTGTTTTGAACCAGCTGCAACTTTGCTAGGTTTTTCTTTGCTGCACCTGACCATATTACCGAACAGTAATCAAGATGGGACAAGATCAGAGCCTGAACAACTAGTACAGTTGACTTTGTGTCAAAAACGCAGAACATATTTTATAACATACATACCTCTCCCCATCTTCACAACAACTTTGTCAATATGACTTGACCATGATAACTGACCATCCAATGTTACTACTAGAAGTTCAGCTTCTCCAACTTGTTCAATGGTCACACCCTTAATGCACAACTCCAGTTGAGGTTTAGGTCTAAGAGAATGTTTTGAACAAAATATATTATTTTTGGTTTTTGATGTATTTAATACCAGTTTATTGTTAATTACCCATTCTGACACTGACTGTAACTCCTTGCTAAGAGTCTCAGTGAGCTCACTGGATGTAGGTGCTGATACGTAAAGTGTGCAATCATCAGCATACATAGTCATTTCAGCTTCTTGTATGAAGAATGGCAAATAATTTGGAAAAATAGAGAACAGTAACGGCCCGAGGCAACTGCCTTGAGGGATACCGCACTGTACATATCTGATGTTAGAGAATCTTCCATTGAAGGACACTCTCTGGGTTCTATTGGATAAATAACTCTCCAACCATGTGATGGCAGGTGACGCAAAGCCATAACAAGTGAGTTTTTTCGATAACAAATTATGATCAATACCATCAAAGTATCACGACACAAGGCGAGACCCAGATGCAGACACAGGAGGCAGATGGCTGGAGTCTAACAATGTTTATTAATCCAAAAGGAGTAGGCAAGAGAATGGTCGTGGACAGGCAAAAGGTCAAAACCAGATCAGAGTCCAGGAGGTACAGAGTGGCAGACAAGCTCGTGGTCAAGGCAGGCAGAAGGGTCAGGCAGGCGGGTACAGGGTCCAGAAACAGACAAGGGTCAAAACCGGGAGGACTAGAAAAAGGAGAATAGCAAAAAGCAGTAGAACGGGAAAAATGCTGGTTGACTTGAAAAACATTCAAGACGAACTGGCACAGAGAGACAGGAAACATGGCTTTGGCTAAATACATGGCAAATAAGGATGGCAATACAGTCTGCTTCCAGCCTGAGAGTGAGAGAAATAAAAAAACAGGAAGAAAGAGAGAGAGCGGAGAAAGAGAACATGAGAGGTAGGAACAAGAGACATAGAGAGCAATTCAAGGAGGGAGAGAGGGAGCTAAGAGAGAGAGAGAAAGAGATAGTGATACAAGGAGATGGAGGAGATGAGTTCTTAGCTGAGGGTGTGACTGGATAGAGACAGGTCAGGGGTGGTGCTCTGTAGAGTCGATAGTCATTAATCCATCCTACTGTACACGCTGGGAGTGGATCACCTCTGGACTCTCTCTCTTTCTGTCTGATCTCTCTCTCTCTCCCATAAATATGGGTTGTATTTACAATGGTGTTTGTTCTTCACTGGTTGCCCTTTTCTTGTGACAACAGGTCACAAATCTTGCTGCTGTGATGGCACACTGTGGAATTACACCCAGTAGATATGGGAGTTTATCAAAATTGGATTTGTTTTCGAATTCTTTGTGGATCTGTGTAATCTGAGGGAAATATGTGTCTCTAATATGGTCATACATTGGGCAGGAGGTTCTCTCTCTCTCTCTCTCGCTCTCTCGCTCTCTCTCGCTCTCTCTCGCAGTGCATGCTGGGTGTTTTTGGAGGTTGAGTGTTTGGTGTGGAAAGCTCTATCCTAACTAACTTTCTTGATTCTTTTCTTTACATGTTATTTTCTATGGTGGAGGGTTAATGCAGTATTTGTTTTAGCGGTATCCAAAGTTTTTTTTCAAAGTTAGGGTGGAAGAGGACAGAGTAACTTTCCTGGGGTTTGGAAGGTGTGGTGTGCGCGATGGCTTCTCAGCCTAGCGCGGAGGAGACGCTGTCGATACAGCATGGATTCAGGTGTGTTCCTGAGAACGGAGTTAAGGTGGAGGAGGTTCTGCTCGCGGTCGGTGAACAGGTAGGAGCTGAGTTTATACATTCTGCTTCTAGAATGAACAAAGCTGTGGTTGTGTTCATGAAAAGGGCTAATTTGGTTGGTAGGCTAATTGCTAGCGGAATATTTGTAAGGGATGTGTTGGTGTCAATTTCACCTCTCTCTACCCCTTCAACAAGAGTTGTAGTGGCCAATTTGCCTCCGTTTATTACGGATGATCAAATTAGGAAAGAGCTGAGTCGTTTTGGTAAGTTTGCTAGCGGTTTCCGTGTACTATCAGCAGGTTTTCAGGCAGATGCCGTTAAGCACGTTGTTTCGTTCCGGAGGCAAGTGTTTATGTTTCTGAACAACAATGAGCAACAGCTAAATGTGCACTTTAAAGTGAGACATGGGGAGGGGCTCTATGCAGGTTTTGCCAGCACAGATAGTCTACGGTGTTTTGAATGTGGGGATTTGGGGCACAAGAGTTTTGCGTGCCCACACAAAAGCCGTAGACAAGGTGAGGGTACAGGCGCCAGTGGGGGAAATCGAGGTCAAAGTGCAGGGGGTAAGGAGATGCAGACAGCAGAGGCTGGGCCTAGTCAGGCTAGAGATGGTGGTGTAGATGAGGCTGGGCCTAGTCAGGCTACAGATGGTGGGGTAGCTGTAGTTGAGTTTAGTCAGGCTAGAGATGGTGGGGTAGTGGAGGCTGGGTCTAGTCAGGCTAGAGATGGTGGGGAAGCAGAGGCCGGGTCTAGTCAGGCTAGAGATGGTGGGGTAGCTGAGGCTGGGCCTAGTTATGCTATGGAGGGTGGTGTAAAGGGTGCTGGGTCTAGGCAGGATATGGATGGTGGTATAGCAGAAGCTGAGTCTAGTCAGGCTATGGATGGTGGGGTAGCTGAGGCTGGCCCTAGTCATGCTATGGAGGGTGTTGTAGATGATGCTGGGCCTAGTCATGCTATGGAGGGTGGTGTAGATGATACTGGGTCTAGTCAGGTTATTCTAGTGGATGAGGAGAGTATAGTGGGAAAGGGTAAGAGATTAGGGGGGGAGGAGGAGGGTGTCAAGCGGAAAAGGAAAAAGGGTGTGGGCAAAGGCACCATGGAAATGTTGCCTGTTGCTGTGGGTGAGGCCCTAACCAGAGAGAAAGAGCAAGTGGTCAGGGTGGGAGATAGAGAAGAGGAGGAAAGTGAGTCTGAGGAAGAGGATGAGGAGTTATTTTTTTCAGACTCTTCTTCAATTGGCCCGGAGCTGACAGCCAGTCAACCAGAGGGGTCTAAGTACACGTTGAGAGAACTGACAAGGTTCCTGAATGAGACTAAGGGGAAAAAAGTTAATCTTGAGGCTTTTTTTCCTGATCCTAGAAAGTTTGTAAGATCAGTACAACATGCTATGAGAAATGAGGGGCATGGTGTCCTCTCACCCAGGAAACGGTTTAGGTTGAGGAAGTGGGTCACAACAGTGCGTAAAGGTTTACCTTCAGACACTGTTTAAATGTTTAATTTCTTTCTGACACTGGGGCTTTTTGAGCTTTTCTATTGGTCTATTTCTCTGCTGGCTTTTCTCCCACTTCTTATGGAGACTCTTCGGGTAGGCTCGCTTAATATAAATGGCGCCAGAGATGCGGGAAAGAGGAGTGTGTTGGGTGAATATGTAAAACAAAAAAAAGTACATGTGTTGTTTCTGCAGGAGACGCATAGTGATGTGGTGAATGAAGTTGATTGGGGGCTCTGGTGGAAAGGGGCAAGTGTGTTGAGCCATGGGACAAATCTTAGTGCAGGGGTGGCAGTCCTTTTTGCACCGGGTCTGTCTGTAAAAATTTGCTCCTCAAAGGAGGTGTGTAAGGGCAGGTTGCTTGTTGTTAAAGCAGAAATTAACAGCATGGGCTTTGTTTTTATAAATGTGTATGCGCCTAACACAGGGAGAGAAAGAGGGGTTCTATTTGCGAGTCTTAGACAGGAACTCTCACAAGTAGCGCCTGAGGAGACGCTGGTGATCGGAGGTGACTGGAACTGTACAATGGATTTTACAAAAGACAGAAATGGGGAAGAGCCTCATTCAGTGTCAGTGGGAGTGTTAGGGGACATCATTAATCAGTTTGACCTAGTGGATGTTTGGAGAACTAAACATCCAAACACAAGACAGTATACATGGGTGAAGGTCTTTGGGGCTAGGGTGAGTGCAGCCCGACTTGATCGTTTTTACATGTCCAGGAATCAGAGCAATAGGCTGCTGGGCGCTACCATTCTCCCAGTGGGGTTTTCGGATCACCACATAACCATGGCTCGGCTGTCTATTTCACCAGGGCCCCGGCAGGCATCTTATTGGAAGTTCAATGTAAAGCTCTTACAAGATGCCACTTTTTGCTCAGGTTTCCAGACTTTTTGGGAAAGGTGGGGGCAGCGAAGAGAGGAGTATGAGTCTCTGAGTCAATGGTGGGATGTGGGGAAAGTGCAAATTCGGCTTTTCTGTCAACAGTACACAGCTCTCTCATCCTCAGAGGCTAGGAGAGTATTGGGGGAACTAGAGCGGTGTATTAGTGAGATGGAGGTAGAGATGGTGGGGCAAGGCAATGTAGGCCTCCAGGCTAATTTAGCCGAATTACGTAGGGACCTGGGCAGTTTTTTCCAGGTTAAAGCAAAGGGAGCACTTGTAAGAGCTAGGTTCTCCATGCTCAAGGAGATGGATGCTCCCAGCTCCTTCTTCTTTGGTTTGGAAAGACAGAGCAGTGAAGCCAAGGGTATGCATTGTTTACGGCTCTCTGATGGGCGGGTGACCTCTGTGGTGGGGGAGATGCGGGAGCGGACTGTGGAGTTTTATACTGAATTGTATAGGGCAGAAATGTGTGATCCTATGTGTGCTCAGGTCTTGTTCGCAGGACTCCCTAAGCTCTCTCGGGCACAGAGGGATGAAATGGACATTCCTCTGTTGTCACATGAACTGGCAGAGGCCGTAACCCAGATGTCCCCCGGTCGTGCACCGGGGGTCGATGGACTCCCAGTGGAGTTTTACAAAAAATTCTGGGGAACAATTGGACAGGACTTCTTTTGCGTCTTGCGTGAATGCGTCGGGGTAGGAGAGTTGCCGATGAGCTGCCGTCGGGCGGCTCTGACTCTCCTGCCCAAAAAAGGGGACTTGTGTGAACTTAAGAACTGGAGGCCTGTGGCATTACTCTGTGCGGACTACAAGATTTTTGCCAAGGTCCTCTCTAACAGACTGAAGTCCCATCTGGACTCTATAATACACAAGGACCAGACATATTGTGTACCGGGACGCTCAATCACGGACAACTTGTTCTTGATTAGGGACATGTTGGACTTGTCGAGAGGTTCTAATGTGAACTTTGGACTGGTCTCTTTAGATCAAGAGAAGGCCTTTGATAGAGTGGATCATGAGTATCTGTTTAATGTGATGTCTGTGTTTGGGTTTGGGAAGAGTTTTGTGACCTGTGTGAAGCTGTTGTATGCTGGGGCGTCATGTATGGTTAAGGTGGGAGGGGGGCTCAGTAGGCCAGTCTGGGTGAGACGGGGCATTAGACAAGGATGCCCTCTATCTGGGCAGCTATACACACTAGCCATTGAGCCTTTTTTAGGACTGCTACGCAGGAGACTGCAGGGAGTGTGCTGGACAGGCATGGGTGTGGTGACAGGAATAGCAGTCTCAGCATATGCAGATGATGTTTCTGTGATGGTCAGGGATGGGCAAGATATGCAGGAACTAGAGACCAGTCTGAAGGTGTACGAGGGAGCTTCATCAGCTAAGGTAAACTGGGGAAAGAGCAAAGCTCTGTTATGTGGGGCATGGGGGGATAGGGCTCCTCCTCTCCTTCCAGGGGGTTTGCAGTGGGGTTGTGAAGGGCTTAAAGTGTTGGGGGTGTACCTGGGCTCGGAGAGGTGGGTCAGGAAGAACTGGGAGGGGCTGTCACAGGCAGTGGTGTCAAGACTGGCCAGGTGGAGGTGGCTCCTATCTCAAGTGTCATATAGAGGGAGGGTGCTGATAATTAACAACCTGGTGGCATCTTCCTTGTGGCATAAACTGGCTGTCCTCAACCCCCCCGCCGGTCTGCTTGCAGACCTGCAACGCAAGCTGGTGGACTTCTTTTGGTCGGGACATCACTGGCTGAAGGCAGCAGTGTTGTACATGTCCGTCCACGAAGGAGGACAGGGCCTGGTGGAACTGGAGAGCAGGATGGCTGCTTTCCGGCTAAAGGCGGTGCAGAGACTGCTGTACCATACTGATGTTGGCTGGAGGGAACCAGCATGCGCACTGCTGAGGAGAGCTGGCGGATTAGGGTTGGACCGGCAGCTGTTCCTCATGAAGCTGGAGAGGCTGAGTACAGCAGGTCTCTCAGAGTTTTACTCTGCGATGCTAAGGACCTGGCAGCTATTAAGGCCCACACGAGAAGGGGGTGTGGAGCCTGGGCAGTGGGTGTGGGAGGAGCCTATTTTCCACAACCCAGCCATCCCTTTGAGATCGGTTCAGTCTGCCACCCTGCAGAGGCAACTGATGGCAGGGGGTGTACAAAGGCTAGGTGACCTGAGAATGCTGGGAGAGGAGGGGTGGAAAACCCCGGAGGTCTTGGCTCAACAAACAGGAATAACGTCTCTTAGGCTGCTGGAGAGATTCCTGGAGGAGGTCCAGGAGGCACTGTCTGAGCAGGTAAGGGGGGTGTTTGAGAGGCCAAAGGGAGAGGGGCCACCAATGTTTCCGCCACTGCAGGTGACGGCAGAGACTGGAGACTGGCAAGGGGGTCTGGAGGACTTGTTAGATTTTAACACTCCGAGCCTGGGGGAGTTTGAGGGGGTGGGAGGTAAAGCCCTCTACAACCTCTGCGTTAAGGTTAGGAACATTAGAAGCCTAACAGGAGTGAAGGCACATCAGTGGCAGGGGGTATGTGGGGTGGAGAGTATGGTGGGGTTTAGATGGAGGGCGCTCTACAAACCCCCAGTACCAAAGAGGTCAGGGGACCTCCAGTGGAGGGTTCTTCATGGAGCCCTGGCCACTAACAGCTGGTTGGCACGGATTGATCCGGGAATTGGGCAGGGGTGTCCGTTCTGTCAAATGAAAGAAACTGTGATTCATGTGTTTTCTGTGTGCACCAGGTTAATGCCATTAATGTCTCTGTTGGAATGTCTGTGTGAGAGGTTGGGGGTGGTTTTTGCTGTTGGGATGTTTATAATGGGATACAGGTATTCGAGTAAGGAGAAAGCAAAATGTGTGTTGTTGAATTTTCTGTTTGCTCAGGCAAAGTTAGCTATTTGGCTAACAAGGAGAAACAGGGTCAAAGGTGGGGGGATAACAGACCCTTTACTACTGTTTAATGGGATGGTCTCTGCGCGCCTTAGGGTTGAGTTTGAGTTCTATAAAATGATAAAATGTGTGGAGATGTTTGAAGTGATATGGTGTGTTGGGGGGGCCGTCTGTATAGCTGGGGAAGATGTTTTGGATATACGGTTGTAGTAGTGGGTATTGTTTTTGTGTATGGTGATTTGTATCATTTGGTAGATGGAAAGGTGAGTATGGTACATGTATGCAGTACAGGCTATATTTGTATTTTTTTTTATTTTGGGGGGGTGGCGAGTGTGAAATGAAATGAGAATGTTTCAGTAAAGAAAGACAAAAAGTCAAAAAGTCTCTCTCTCTCTCTCTCTCTCTCTCTCTCTCTCTCTCTCTCTCTCTCTCTCTCTCTCTCTCTCTCTCTCTCTCTCTCTCTCTCTCTCTCTCTCTCTCTCTCTCTCTCTCTCTCTCTCTCTCTCTCTCTCTCTCTCTCTCTCTCTCTCTCTCTCTCTCTCTCTCTCTCTCTCGCAGTGCATGCTGGGTGTTTTTTGGCGTTTGAGTGTTTGGTGTGGAGGGCACTATCCTAACTAACTTTCTTGATTATTTTCTTTACATGTTATTTTCTATGGTGGAAGGTTAATGCAATATTTGTTTTAGCGGTATCCAAAGTTTTTTTTCAAAGTTAGGGTGGAAGAGGACAGAGTAACTTTCCTGGAGTTTGGAAGGTGTGGTGTGCGCGATGGCTTCTCAGCCTAGTGCGGAGGAGACGCTGTCGATACGGCATGGATTCAGGTGTGTTCCTGAGAACGGAGTAGGAGCTGAATTTATACATTCTGTTTCTAGAATGAACAAAGCTGTGGTTGTGTTCATGAAAAGGGCTAATTTGGTTGGCAGGCTAATTGCTAGCGGAATATTTGTAAGGGATGTGTTGGTGTCAATTTCACCTCTCTCTACCCCTTCAACAAGAGTGGTAGTGGCAAATTTGCCTCCGTTTATTACGGATGATCAAATCAGGAAAGAGCTGAGTGGTTTTGGTAAGTTTGCTAGTGGTTTCCGTGTACTGTCAGCAGGCTTTCAGGCAGATGCCGTTAAGCACGTTGTTTCGTTCCGGAGGCAAGTGTTTATGTTTCTGAACAACAATGAGCAACAGTTAAATGTGCATTTTAAAGTGAGGCATGGGGAGGGGCTCTATGCAGGGTTTGCCAGCACAGATAGGCTATGGTGTTTTGAGTGTGGGGATTTGGGGCACAAGAGCTTTGCGTGCCCACATAAAGGCCATAGACAAGGTGAGGGTACAAGCGCCAGTGGGGGAAATCGAGGTCAAAGTGCAGGGGGTAAGGAGATGCAGACAGCAGAGGCGTAGAGGTGTAGATGAGGCTGGGCCTAGTCAGGCTAGAGATGGTGGGGTAGCTGAAGCTGGGTTTAGTCAGGCTAGAGATGGTGGGGTAGTGGAGGCTGGGTCTAGTCAGGCTAGAGATGGTGGGGAAGCGGAGGCTGGGTCTAGTCAGGCTAGAGATGGTGGGGTAGCTGAGGCTGGGCCTAGTTATGCTATGGAGGGTGGTGTAGAGGGTGCTGGGTCTAGGCAGGCTATGGATGGTGGTATAGCAGAGGCTGAGTCTAGTCAGGCTATGGATGGTGGGGTAGCTGAGGCTGGGCCTAGTCATGCTATGGAGGGTGGTGTAGATGATGCTGGGCCTAGTCATGCTATGGAGGGTGGTGTAGATGATACTGGGTCTAGTCAGGTTATTCTAGTGGATGAGGAGAGTATAGTGGGGAAGTGTAAGAGATTAGGGGGGAGGAAGAGGGTGTCAAGCGGAAAAGGAAAAAAGGTGTGGACAAAGGCACCATGGAAATGTTGCCTGTTGCTGTGGGTGAGGCCCTAACCAGAGAGAAAGAGCAGGTGGTCAGAGTGGGAGATAGAGATGAGGAGGAAAGTGAGTCTGAAGAAGAGGATGAGGAGTTATTTTTTTCGGACTCCTCTTCAATTGGCCCGGAGCTGACAGCCAGTCAACCAGAGGGGTCTAAGTACACGTTGAGAGAACTGACAAGGTTCCTGAATGAGACTAAGGGGAAAAAAGTTAATCTTGAGGCTTTTTTTCCTGATCCTAGAAAGTTTGTAAGATCAGTACAACATGCTATGAGAAATGAGGGGCATGGTGTCCTCTCACCCAGGAAACGGTTTAGGTTGAGGAAGTGGGTCACAACAGTGCGTAAAGGTTTACCTTCAGACACTGTTTAAATGTTTAATTTCTTTCTGACACTGGGGCTTTTTGAGCTTTTCTATTGGTCTATTTCTCTGCTGGCTTTTCTCCCACTTCTTATGGAGACTCTTCGGGTAGGCTCGCTTAATATAAATGGCGCCAGAGATGCGGGAAAGAGGAGTGTGTTGGGTGAATATGTAAAACAAAAAAAAGTACATGTGTTGTTTCTGCAGGAGACGCATAGTGATGTGGTGAATGAAGTTGATTGGGGGCTCTGGTGGAAAGGGGCAAGTGTGTTGAGCCATGGGACAAATCTTAGTGCAGGGGTGGCAGTCCTTTTTGCACCGGGTCTGTCTGTAAAAATTTGCTCCTCAAAGGAGGTGTGTAAGGGCAGGTTGCTTGTTGTTAAAGCAGAAATTAACAGCATGGGCTTTGTTTTTATAAATGTGTATGCGCCTAACACAGGGAGAGAAAGAGGGGTTCTATTTGCGAGTCTTAGACAGGAACTCTCACAAGTAGCGCCTGAGGAGACGCTGGTGATCGGAGGTGACTGGAACTGTACAATGGATTTTACAAAAGACAGAAATGGGGAAGAGCCTCATTCAGTGTCAGTGGGAGTGTTACCTCTAACGAGTCACAAACCCGGATCCGGTATCCCCCCCATCAAAAAAGCTGACTAGCATAGCCTAGCCTAAAGCCACAGGGATATCATATAATAAAATGTTCATGAAATCACAAGTCCAAGACACCAAATGAAAGATACACATCTTGTGAATCCAGCCATCATTTCTGATTTTTTAAATGTTTTACAGGGAAGACACAATATGTATTTCTATTAGCTAACCACCATAGCAAAAGACAACTTTTTTTTCCCACCATTTTTTTCCTGCATTGGTAGCTATCACAAATTCGACCAAATAAAGATATAAATAGTCACTAACCAAGAAACAACTTCATCAGATGACAGTCTGATAACATATTTATTGTATAGCATATGTTTTGTTCGAAAAATGTGCATATTTCAGGTATAAATCATAGTTTTACATTGCAGCCACCATCACAACTCTCACCAAAGCAACTAGAATAACTACAGAGACCAACGTGAATTACCTAAATACTCATCATAAAACATTTATGAAAAATACACAGCGTACAGCAAATGAAAGACAAAGATCTTGTGAATCCAGCCAATATTTCAGATTCTTTAAGTGTTTTACAGCAAAAACACAATTTAGCATTATATTAGCTTACTACAATAGCCAACCACACAGCATCATTGATTCATGCACGTTAGCGATAGCGAATAAACCAGCAAAAGATATTACATTTTTCACTAACCTTCTCAAAACTTCATCAGATGACAGTCCTATAACATCATATTACACAATACATATATTGTTTGTTCGAAAATGTGCATATTTAGCGGCACAAATTGTGGTTATACAATGACAATAGTAGCCAAGCTGCAAAGAAAATGTCGGGAGAAATCTTGGGAGAGGCATCTAATCTAATCAATAACTAATCATTAACTTGACTAAAAAATACAGGTTGGACAGCAAATGAAAGATACATTAGTTCTTAATGCAACCGCTGTGTTGGATTTTTAAAATTAACGTTACTACGACATACAGCGTGCGTTAAAGCGAGACCGCACCGAAATTAATGGCAGAATAGTAGTTTTACATTTTTCAACAGAACAACGAATTAACATCATAAATAGTTCTTACTTTTTGATGAGCTTCCATCAGAATCTTGGGCAAGTTGTCCTTTGTCCAGAAGAATCGTTGCTCGGTTGTAGATTGTCGCCTTCAACTTTGGAATTAGCAGTAAACATTAGCCACGTGGCGAAGACGTGTCCAACTCACTATAACGCAGCACTAAGAAAATTCAGAAAATCGCAATATACTGATATAAAATGATATAACTCGGTTTACAATAACTACATTATGACGTTTTTAACACCTATATCGAATAAAATCAGAGCCGGATATATCTAAGGCCTATAACGAGAGCTTTCCAGAATGCCATCCTGAGGTCTGTCTCGCGTCATGGCGAACGTTGAAAAGAGTGCACCCCACGTACCAAGACCCTTTATATGACCTCAGATCTGCCTAGCAACTCCATTCCAATTCTCACTGCTTGCTGACATCTAGGGGAAGGCGTATGCAGTGCATGTCGACCAATAGAATATATGCAAATTAATAAACTGACCCTAGAACAGAGTGCCCGATTTCAGATTTCTCACTTCCTAACAGGAAGTTTGCTCCAACTTGAGTTCTGTTTTACTCACAGATATCATTCAAACGGTTTTAGAAACTAGAGAGTGTTTTCTATCCAATAGTAATAATAATATGCATATTGTACGAGCAAGAATTGAGTATGAGGCAGTTTAATTTGGGAACGAATTTTTACAAAGTGAAAACAGCACCCCCATATTGACAAGAAGTTAATGTGATGTCTGTGTTTGGGTTTGGGAAGAGTTTTGTGACCTGTGTGAAGTTGTTGTATGCTGGGGCATCATGTATGGTTAAGGTGGCAGGGGGGCTCAGTAGGCCAGTCTGGGTGAGACGGGGCATTAGACAAGGATGCCCTCTATCTGGGCAGCTATACACACTAGCCATTGAGCCTTTTTTTGGCCTGCTACGCAGGAGACTGCAGGGAGTGTGCTGGACAGGCATGGATGTGGTGACAGGAATAGCAGTGTCAGCATATGCAGATGATGTTTCTGTAATGGTCAGGGATGGTCAAGATATGCTGGCACTAGAGACCAGTCTGAAGGTGTACGAGGGAGCTTCATCAGCCAAGGTAAACTGGGGCAAGAGCAAAGCTCTGTTATGTGGGGCATGGGGGGATAGGGCTCCTCCTCTGCTTCCAGGGGGTTTGCAGTGGGGTTGTGAAGGGCTTAAAGTGTTGGGGGTGTACCTGGACTCGGAGAGGTGGGTCAGGAAGAACTGGGAGGGGCTGTCACAGGCATGGATGTGGTGACAGGAATAGCAGTGTCAGCATATGCAGATGATGTTTCTGTAATGGTCAGGGATGGTCAAGATATGCTGGCACTAGAGACCAGTCTGAAGGTGTACGAGGGAGCTTCATCAGCCAAGGTAAACTGGGGCAAGAGCAAAGCTCTGTTATGTGGGGCATGGGGGGATAGGGCTCCTCTTCTGCTTACAGGGGGTTTGCAGTGGGGTTGTGAAGGGCTTAAAGTGTTGGGGGTGTACCTGGGCTCGGAGAGGTGGGTCAGGAAGAACTGGGAGGGGCTGTCACAGGCAGTGGTGTCAAGACTGGCCAGGTGGAGGTGGCTCCTGTCCCAAGTGTCATATAGAGGGAGGGTGCTGATAATTAATAACCTGGTGGCATCTTCCCTATGGCATAAACTGGCTGTCCTCAACCCCCCCGCCGGTCTGCTCACAGACCTGCAACGCAAGCTGGTGGACTTCTTTTGGTCGGGCCATCACTGGCTGAAGGCAGCAGTGTTGTACATGACCGTCCACAAAGGAGGACAGGGCCTGGTGGAACTGGAGAGCAGGATGGCTGCTTTCCGGCTAAAGGCGGTGCAGAGACTGCTGTACCATACTGATGTTGGCTGGAGGGAACCAGCATGCGCGCTGCTGAGGAGAGCTGGTGGATTAGGGTTGGACCGGCAGCTGTTCCTCATGAAGCTGGAGAGGCTGAGTACAGCAGGTCTCTCAGATTTTTACTCTGCAATGCTGAGGGCCTGGAGGCTGCTAAGGCCCACACGAGAAGGGGGTGTGGAGTCTGGGCTGTGGGTGTGGGAGGAGCCTATCTTCCACAACCCAGCCATCCCTTTGAGATCGGTTCAGTCGGCCACCCTGCAGAGGCAACTGATGGCGGGGGGTTTACAAAGGCTGGGTGACCTGAGACTGCTGGGAGAGGAGGGGTGGAAAACCCCGGAGGCACTGTCTGAGCCGGTAAGGGGGATGTTTGAGAGGCCAAAGGGGGAGGGGCCACCAATGTTCCCGCCACTGCAGGTGACGGCAGAGACTGGAGACTGGCAAGGGGGTCTGGAGGACTTGTTAGATTTTAACACTCCGAGCCTGGGGGAGTTTGAGGGTGTGGGAGGTAAAGCCCTCTACAACCTCTGCGTTAAGGTTAGGAACATTAGAAGCCTGACAGGAGTGAAGGCACATCAGTGGCAGGGGGTATGTGGGGCGGAGAGTATGGTGGGTTTTAGATGGATGGGGCTCTACAAACCCCCAGTACCAAAGAGGTCAGGGGACCTCCAGTGGAGGGTTCTTCATGGAGCCCTGGCCACTAACAGCTGGTTGGCACGGGTTGATCCGGGAATCGGGCAGGGGTGTCCTTTCTGTCAAATGAAAGAAACTGTGATTCATGTGTTTTCTGTGTGCACCAGGTTAATGCCATTAATGTCTCTGTTGGAATGTCTGTGTGAGAGGTTGGGGGTGGTTTTTGCTGTTGGGATGTTTATAATGGGATACAGGTATTCGAGTAAGGAGAAAGCCAAATGTGTTTTGTTGAATTTTCTGTTTGCTCAGGCAAAGTTAGCTATTTGGCTAACAAGGAGGAACAGGGTCAAAGGACATACCTTTTTGACATACTGTGGGTCACAAACTCACAGCATTTGTTTCAAAATACTTTCAAGTCTCCTACAAAATTGTGAACTGCATACTTTGTGGATCTGATAAAATGCATATTCACATCTGGCAGAATAGCTATGTCCATGGAAATGTTTCCTATTTTGTTGCCTTACAACCTGGAATTTAAATAGATTTTTGGGGGGATTTGTATCATTTGATTTACACAACATGCCTACCACTTTGAATATGAAAAATATTGTTTATTGTGAAATAAACAAGAAATAAGACAAAAAACAGAAAACTTCAGCGTGCATAACTATTCACCCAAACAAAGTGAGTACTTTGTAGAGCCACCTTTAGCAGCAATTACAGCGGTAAGTCTCTTGGGATATGTCTCTATAAGCTTGGCACATCTAGCCATGGGGATTTTTGCCCATTCTTCAAGGCACAACTTCTCCAGCTCCTTGAAGTTGGATGGGTTCCGCTGGTGTACAGCAATCTTAAGTCATACCACAGATTCTCAATTGGATTGAGGTCTGGGATTTTGACTAGGCCATTCCAAGATGTTTCCACTTAAACCACTCAAGTGTTGCTTTAGCAGTATGCTTAGGGTCATTGTCCTGCTGGAAGGTGAACCTCCGTCCCAGTCTCAAATCTCTGGAAAACTGAAACAGGTTTCCCTTTAGAATTTCCCTGTATTTAGCGCCATCCATCATTTCTTCAATTCTGACCAGTTTCCGTGTCCCTGCTGATGAAAAACATTCCCACAGCATGATGCTGCCACCACCATGCTTCACTGTGGGGATGGTGTTCTCGGGGTGATGCGAGGTGTTGGGTTTGTGCCAGACATAGTGTTTTCCTTGATGGCAAAAAAACTCAATTTTAGTCTCATCTGACCAGTGTACCTTCTTCCATATGTTTGGTGAGTCTCCCACATGCCTTTTGGCGAACACCAAACGTGTTTGCTTAATTTTTTTCTTTAACTTCTTCTGGCTGCAAGCCCGAGGCCGGCCACAATATGACAACAGCCACTTCAAGTGCAGGGCGCGAAATTCAAAATATATTTTTTAGAAATATTTAACTTTCACACATTAACCTGTTTGGCGTGCAAGCCCGACGTTGGTACACTTATGACAACAGCCAGCTCAAAGTGCAAGGCGCGAAATTCAAAAGATATTTTTTTAAAATATTTAACTTTCACACATTAACTTTTACCGCCTCAGAAACCCGGATCCGGGATCACCCCCCACCCCCCCCACACTGATTAGCATCGCTAGCATAGCGTCACAATTAAATAGTAGCATCTAAATATCATTAAATCACAAGTCCAAGACACCAAATGAAAGATACAGATCTTGTGAATAAAGCCACCATTTCAGATTTTTAAAATGTTTTACAGGGAAGACAAAATATGTAAATCTATTAGCTAACCCCGTTAGCAAAATACACCACTTTTCTAACTCCATCAGTTTCTTACTCCATCAGGTGCTATCACCAATTCGGCCAAATAAAGATATTGATAGCCACTAACCAAGAAAAAACCTCATCAGATGACAGTCTGATAACATATTTATTGTATAGCATAGGTTTTGTTAGAAAAATGTGCATATTTCAGGTATAAATCATAGTTTGCAATTGCAGCCACCATCACAAATCTCCCCAAAGCGACTAGAATTACTACATAGAGCAACGTGTATTACCAATTTACTCATCATAAAACATTTCTTAAAAATACACAGCTCACAGCAATGGATAGACACAGATCTTGTGAATTCAGACAATATTTCAGATTTTCAAAGTGTCTTACAGCGAAAACACAATAAATCGTTATATTAGCATACCACATATGCAAACGTTACCCGACCATTGATTCAAGCCAAAGAGAGCGATATCGTTATCATCGCCAAAATATATTAATTTTTTCACTAACCTTCTCAGAATTCTTCCGATGACACTCCTGTAACATCATATTACACAATCCATATAGAGTTTGATCGAAAATGTGCATATTTAGCCGCACAATTCGTGGTTACACAACGTGATTAGTGGGCAAAAAATCAAGCAATTTGCCCGGCGCCATTTTGGAAAGGCACCTAATCTTATCGAAAACTATTCATAAACTTGACTAAAAAAATACAGGTTGGACATGAAATGAAAGATGCATTAGTTATTAATGCAACCGCTGAGTTAGATTTTTAAAATTAACGTTACTAGACATACAGTGTGCGTTACAGCCAGACTAGTGCCGCAATAATGGCGTCACTAATCGCCATTATTGAGTTTACATTTTTCCACATAAAAACGGAATAACATCATAAATAGCTTTTACTTTTCGACGAGCTTCCATCAGAATCTTGGCCAAGTGGTCCTTTGTCCAAAATAATCGTTGCTTGGTTGTAAAACGTTGCATTCAACTTCTGATATAGCAGCTAACAATAGCTAACAATAGCTATTTTGCCCCAACGTGTCCAAATCCTCAAGACGCAATACTGAGGAAATTCCGAAAAATAGCAATATACTCGCATAATCTGATATAACTCGGTTTAAAATAGCTTTGTTATGATGTTTCTAAAACCTATATCGAATTAAATTACAGACGGATACATCTAACGTTGATAATTGAGCGTTTGAAAATGGCATCCTGAGGTCCCTCTCTGCGCAATGGTCAGCGTCGAAAAGAGGGCGCACCTCACTCCTTGGCCTTTTATAACCTCTGAGAGCTACGTATAAAGCCCATTCCACTTCTCATTGGTTACTGACATCCAGGGGAAGGCGGGTGCAGTTCATGTCGTTCCATAGGATACACACAGACCTTTAAAACTGATCTGAGACCAGAGCTTCGCTCTCAGACCATCGCAGTACCTGTCATGGATTTCGCTGTAGAAAGAGTTCTGGGTCACCCACAGACATAATTCCAACGGTTTATGAAACTAGAGAGTGTTTTCTATCCAATAGAATTAATAATATGCATATTGTACGAGCAAGAATTGAGTACGAGGCAGTTTAATTTGGCGACACCCAGAAAAAAAAAATGCTAACTGCTCCCCCTATTGACAAAAGGTTAACAAGTCCAAGACACCAGATGAAAGGTACACATCTTGTGAATCAAGCCAACATGTCCGATTTTTA
Source organism: Salvelinus namaycush (assembly GCF_016432855.1). Taxonomy (NCBI): domain Eukaryota; kingdom Metazoa; phylum Chordata; class Actinopteri; order Salmoniformes; family Salmonidae; genus Salvelinus; species Salvelinus namaycush. Next base: position 14,364,515 of record NC_052321.1, on the reverse strand, counting down.
AAATGTTTTACAGGGAAGACACAATATGTAAATCTATTAGCTAACCACGTTAGCAAAAGACACCACTATTTTTACTCCATCAGTTTTTTACTCCATCAGTAGCTATCACAAATTCGACCAAATAAAGATATAAATAGCCACTAACCAAGAAACAACTTCATCAGATGACAGTCTGATAACATATTTATTGTATAGCATATGTTTTGTTAGAAAAATGTGCATATTTCAGGTATAAATCATAGTTTACATTGCAGCTACAGTCAGAAATTGCACCGAAATCAGACAGAAAAATTACAGACACCAACGCCAAATAACTAAATACTCATCATAAAATATTTCTGAAAAATACATAGTGTACAGCAATTGAAAGACAGGCATCTTGTGATTCCAGACAATATTTCCGATTTATCAAGTGTTTTACAGCGAAAACACAATATAGCGTTATATTAGCGTAGCCACAATAGCCAGAAACACAAGCCATTCCCCAGTAGCAAAAGTTAGCGATCGTAACAAACCAGCAAAAGATATATCATTTTTGACTAACCTTGATAAGCTTCATCAGATGACAGTCCTATAACATCAGGTTATACAAACACTTATGTTTTGTTCGAAAATGTGCATATTTAGAGCTGAAATCAGTGGTTATACATTGTGCTAACGTAGCATCTTTTTCCCACAACGTCCGGATATTTTTCTGACACTTTTTCTGACACACATATTCTGACCAAATAACTATTCATAAACATAACTAAAAAATACATGTTGTATAGGAAATGATAGATACACTAGTTCTTAATGCAATCGCCGTGTTAGAATTCTAAAAATAACTTCATTACGATATGCAGTTTACGTTATGGCGAGAGAGTACCCAAAACCTGGCCGCAAACTACTAGTTCACATGTACGACAGATATATGAAATAGCATCATAAAATGGGTCCTACTTTTGATGATCTTTCATCAGAATGTTGTACAAGGGGTCCTTTGTCCAGAACAATCGTTGTTTGGTTTTAGAACGGCCTTTTCCCCTCTCGATTTAGCAAGCACACTTGCCAAGTGGCGCGAATCTCTCCATCGTCAACAAACTCAGAGAACGGAACACGGCAAAACTCCCGAAAAAATTTCAATAATCTGATTAAACTATATTGAAAAAACATACTTTACGATGATATTGTCACATGTATCAAATAAAATCAAAGCCGGAGATATTAGTCGTCCATAACGACAGCTTATCAGAAGGCAAATCCAGGTCCCTTGACGCGCTCTCCAGAAAACAGGAAACTGGTGACACGTCATACAAAGAGCATTTTTTCGAGCCCAGATCAAGTTACACACTCCATTTCTTCTCTCACTGCTTGTCGACATCTAGTGGAAGATGTATGAAGTGCATCTAAATGAATAAATATCAATGACTTTAATAGGCAGGCCCTAGAAGAGAGCATCGATTTCAGATTTTCCACTTCCTGTCAGGAAGTTTGCTGCAAAAGGAGTTCTGTTTTACTCACAGATATAATTCAAACGGTTTTAGAAACTAGAGAGTGTTTTCTATCCAATAGTAATAATAATATGCATATTGTACGAGCAAGAATTGAGTACGAGGCCGTTTGAAATGGGCACCTTTTATCCGGCTACTCAATACTGCCCCTGCAGCCCAAACAGGTTAAGCAATGGCTTTTTTCTGGTCACTCTTCCGTGAAGCCCAGCTCTGTGGAGTGCATGGCTTAAAGTGGTGGAAGTGATGGACAGATACTCCAATCTCCGCTGTGGAGCTTTGCAGCTCCTTCAGGGTTATATTTGGTCTATTTGTTGCCTCTCTGATTAATGCCCTCCTTGCCTGGTACGTGAGTTTTGGTGGGTGAACCTTTCTTGGCAGGTTTGTTGTGGTGCCATATTCTTTCAATTTTTTAATAATGGATTTAATGGTGCTCCGTGGGATGTTCAAAGTTTCGGATATTTTTTTATAACCCAACCCTGTCCTGTATTTCTCCACAACGTTGTTCCTGACCTGTTTGGTGATCTCCTTGGTCTTCATGGTGCCGCTTGCTTGATGGTGCCCCTTGCTTAGTGGTGTTGCAGACTCTGGGGCCTTTCAGAACAGGTGTATAGATACTGAGATCATGTGACAGATCATATTACACTTAGATTGAACACAGGTGGACTTTATTTAATTAATTATATGACTTCTGAAGGTAATTGGATGCACCAGATCTTATTTAGGGGCTTCATAGCAAAGGGGGTGAATACATATACACTCATCACTTTTCTGGTTTTTTATTTTTTTATTTTTTTGAAACAAGGAATTTTTTTCATTTCACTTCACCAATTTGGACTATTTTGTGTATGTCCAATACATGAAATTCAATTAAAAATCAATTTAAATTACAGGTTGTAATGCAACAAAATCGGAAAAATGCCAAGGGTGGTGAATACTTTTGCAAGGCACTGTAAGTGTTTAAATGTGTAAATGTAAAACCACATCCAAATTCATCATCCCTAAGCATGAATATTAACAGCCTCAAACAAGAAAAAGAAGGGAAAAAGGAGAGAAAATGACATAGCAGAGTGAAAGCGGATGTATTCATGTCTGTTTCAAAGGGGCTAGTGTTCCCTTGCATGGCTGGCCTGCTTTACATGCTAATCAACGGCTTCCTGCACTCTGCTCTGTTACGCCTAGCTAATTGACTACAAATTCTTCTCTGGATAATATATGCATGGTCTCAGATGATACACGCGCACACCCCCCACACACACACACACACACACGACTAGGCCCTGTGTTTCTGAAGCATTTAGATCTAGACTGGAGTTCTATATTTAAACACACTTGACTCTCCCTGCTCGCGTCTCGTCGTAGTTAATGGCGTCGGAATGTTTTGATCAGATTTTGTTTTAAGTAAAGACTCTGGCGGAGGATGGGTGTTATTGTAGTTTTCTGCTCAGGTTGAAGACAGAATGAAATTAGAAGCAGAGTTTTAATCACATGACGATTGTCTTCATTGATTAAATTCAGCTTGTTCTCTCTGGGAATATGAAAACACAAAAACCTGAGAGTACTGCGACAGGAACTTCACTTAGCGATGTGAACACACACACACACACACACTCATGCACACACAGACACAGAGCTGTGAACATGAACTCCAAATGGTTAAGGTATGGGTTAAGGTTTGGGATAGCCTTTAAACAAAAATATCAAAAGCAACTTTCTATGACTGGATTCAAACATGCAACCATTGGCACCAGAGGTAGACGATTACATGGATCCCCAACCCCATCCACAAACCGTGCCTTTGGAAAGTTGATAGACCCTTTCTATTTTTTTCACATTTTGTTATGTTACAGCTCTTATTCTAAAATGGATTGAACTGTTATTCCCCTGATGAATCTACCCACAATACCCCATAATAACAACGGAAGAACAGGTTTTAAGAAATGTTTGCAAATTTAGAAAAAATAAAAAACTGAAATATTTAATATACAGTTGAAGTCGGAAGTTTACATACACTTAGGTTGGCATCATTAAAACTCGTTTTTCAAACACTCCACAAATTTCTTGTTAACAAACTGAAGTTTTAACAAGTCGGTTAGGACATCTACTTTTTGCATGACACAGGTCATTTTTCCAACAATTGTTAACAGACAGATTATTTCACTTATAATTCACTGCATAACAATTCCAGTGGGTCAGAAGTTTACATACGCTAAGTTGACTGTGCCTTTAAAAATTCCAGAAAACTTAGTGCCTCTTTGCTTGACATCATGGGAAAATCAAAAGAAATCAGCCAAGACCTCAGAAAAAAAATTGTAGACCTCCACAAGTCTGGTTCATCCTTGGGATAAACACCTGAAGGTACCACGTTCATCTGTACAAACAATAGTATGCAAGTATAAACACCATGGGACCACACAGCCGTAATACTGCTCAGGAAAGAGACGTGTTCTGTCTCCTAGATATGAATGTACTTTGGTTCAGAAAGTGCAAATCAATCCAAGAACAACAGCAAAGGACCTTGTGAAGATAGTGAATAATAGTGAAGACATCAAAACTATGATATAACACATATTGAATCATGTAGTAACCAAAAAAGTGTTAAACAAATCAAAATATATATTTTAGATTCCTCAAAGTAGCCACCCTTTGCCTTGATGACAGCTTGCACACATCTTAGCATTCTCTCAACCAGCTTCATGAGGAATGCTTTTCCAATGGTCTGGAAGGAGTTCCCAAATGTAATGAGCACTTGTTGGCTTCTTTTATTTTCCCTCTGCAGTCCAACTCATCCCAAACCATCTAAATTGGGTTGAGGTTGGGTGATTGTGGAAGCCAGGTCATCTGATGCAGCCCTCCATCATTCTCCTTCTTAGTCAAATAGCCCTAACACAACCTGGAGGTGTGTTTAGGGTCATTGTCCAGTTGAAAAACAAATGATCGTCCCCCTAAGTGCAAACCAGATGGGATGGTGTATTGCTGCAGAGTGCTGTGGTAGCCATAATGGTTAAGTGTGCCTTGAATTCTAAATAAATCAATGATGGTGTCACCAGCAAAGCACTCCTACACCATCACATCTCCTCTTCCATGCTTCACGGTGGGAACCACACGTGTGGAGAACATCCGTTCCCATACTCTACGTCTCACAAAGGCACGGTGGTTGGAACAAAAAATCTAAAATTTGGACTCATCAGACCAAAGGACAGATTTCCACTGGTCTAATGTCCATTGCTCGTGTTTCTTGGCCCACACAAGTCTCTTCTTCTTAACGGTGTCTTTTAGTAGTGGTTTCTTTGCAACAATTCGACCATGAAGACCTTGAGATGTGTCTGTTACTTGAACTCTGTGACGCATAATTTCTGAGGTGCTGTTAACTCTGAAGAACTTATCCTCTGTAGCAGAGGTAACTCTGGGTCTTCCTTTCCTGTGGTTGTCCTCATCAGAGCCTGTTTCATCATTGCACTTGGTGGTTTTTGCGACTGCACTTGAAGAAACTTTCAAAGTTCTTGAAATTTTCAGAATTGACTGACCTTCATGTCTTAAAGTAATGATGGACTGCCATTTCTCTTTGCTTATTTGAGCTGTTCTTGCCATAATATTGACTTGGTCTTTTACCAAATAGGGCTATCTTCTGTATACCACCCCTACCTTGTTACAACACAACTGATTGGCTCAAACACATTAAGAAGGAAAGAAATTCCACAAATTAACTTGTAACCAGGCACACCTGTTAATTGAAATGCTTTCCATGTGACTACCTCATGAAGCTGGTTGAGAGAATGCCAAGAGTGTACAAAGCTGTCATCAAGGCAAATGGTGGCTACTTTGAAAAATCTAAAATAAAAAATATATTTTAAATTTGTTTAACACTTTTTTGGTTACAACATGATTTCATATGTGTTATTTCATAGTTTTGATGTCTTCACTATTATTCTACAATGTAGAAAATAGTAAAAATAATGAAAAAAAACTCTAATGAGTAGGTGTGTCCAAACTTTTGACTGGTACTGTAAGTATTCAGACCCTTTACTCAGTTCTTTGTTGAAACACCATTTGCAGAGATGCCAAAGGTGCTTCATCTCCACAGAGAAACTGTGGATCTCCGTCAGATTGACGATCGGGTTCTTGTTCACCTCCCTGACCAAGGCCCTTCTTCCCCGATTGCTCAGTTTGGCCGTGCGGCCAGCTCTAGGAAGAGTCTTGGTGGTTCCAAAGTTCTTACATTTAAGAATGATGGAGGCTACTATGTTCATGGGGACCTTCAATGCTGCAGACATTTTTTGGTACCCTTCCCCAGACTTGTGCCATGACACAATAGTGTCTCGAAGCTCTACGGACAACTCCTTCGACTTCATGGCTTGGTTTTTGCTCTGACATGCACTGTCAACTGTGGGACCTTATATAGACACGTGTGTGCCTTTCGAAATCATGTCCAATCAATTGAATTTACCACAGATGGACTCCAATCAAGTTGTAGAAACATCTCAAGGATGATTACTGGAAACTGGATGCAGTTGAGCTCAATTTCGAGTTCATAGCAAATGATCTGAATACTTATGTGAATTAGGTATTTCTGTTTTTTCTTTGTAATACATTTGCAAACAAGTCTAATAACCTGTTTACGCTTTGTCATTATGGGGTATTGTGTGAAGATTGATGAGGAAAAAAATTATTCTATCAATTTTAGAATAGGGCTGTAACATAACAAATTGTGGAAAAAGTCAAGGGGTTTCCGAATGCATTGTATCAAAACCAAAAACCTACTTGAAGGTAACAGCCCTATCAAAACCAGACTTACTTGAAGGTAACAGCACTCACTTTTGCCTCTAGTGTCCGGTTTCCACGTCATCTCCCAGCCTGACGTGCGTGTTGCGTGTGTATCTGGCTGTTTATTTCTCCATATGTTAGGCTCTATTCTCCTACACTATTATATCTACCTTTCAAGCATTTCACCCAGTAAAAACGTGTCCGATATTTAACTTCAGCATCCAAAGTGACCAGACAGACCAGAGGGATTTGCCACATCAATATCCATCAGTTCCAGATACTGTATATACCTTAAGTTGTTCCACATAGGCCTATCCTCTCCTCCTCTGCCTGCCTTTCTGTCTCCTTCTCTCCATTTATAGCATAATCATATTAATTCATGCCTCATATCAATTATGCATTCAGATTCTGCTGATAGCTTGTCACTTTCCATCCATCCCTCTTTGTGTGAAGCTGGTAGATAAATAACTATAGGAGGAAGATTTATACCTGAGTGCGTATCAGTCAGCCCGCCCAGAGTTGAATGATAGACCTTATGACGGCTTCCGGTGTATTGATGGTGGTGGGTGTATCTAAAAATGAATGTAGTCCTGCTTTGTGGCATTTTGCGAAGGCTCTATGTTATAGTGAACGCACTGTACATTTTTGTGGGTGTAGATATGGTTGTCCTTGTTCGATAGAGCCACTGGACGTCTTCCAGTGATGTTCCTATTGGCGGATTCATTGCTAAATATACAAGCAGACACATTTTTTCCAGTCTCTGAAAGACTACAAATTATGTTGGGCAGTGCTTCATGCTCTAGCCCCCTGTCCCTCCCAAGGCACGCTTTTTTGAAAAGGAGTCGGACACTGAAAACAATCCTTTGGGCAAAACTGAAAGAACTGACCAGATGTAATGACTTTAGGTGATTCCTCTCATCAACATTAATTCGACAATGCAGAATCTATTAGCTACATGGTGACATTCAACCATACATGTTTCAACCGGAATATAGCTAGGAGGATTCAAAACAAAGCGTTGGATTTAGCTAACAGTAGAAGCTCAGCTACAGCCGATGCCAGCACCAACAGGGCAGATGACAAATATGGTGCAAGCCACCTAGCTAATTTTTGTTTAATCCACCAGAAAAGACAGAACAAATATTTCAACAAATATTATGGTAAAACTCAAATATACTAAACTATTTTTAAAATGTATATATATATATATATATAAAGTAGAATCTTTGTAAATTATATCATGAAAAGGACTGGTGAAGTTGTCACATGAACAGATAAAAAACATATAAGGAAATGTCTGCTCTACTCAAAATTACAAACAATTAATTGCAGCATTACTTTAATTTTTGTTACATTTATGTAGTTTTACCACAAAAATAGAAGAGGCAAGTGGAAGGGGGAGAAAGTAAAGAACTTGTCTGTCGGCCCTGCATTAAAGACCAAAATTGGCTAAAGAAAATTGTGATAAATAAAAAAGTACACCAGTTTAATTTAAGGACAAAAAAATTGACAGCTGTGACATATAGATATAGATATTTGGGAAGATATTTTCGCTGTACCGATTCCATGGCACATGGTTTATGATCTGATACACAAAACACCACATTTTTCAATTATTATACAAAATTCTTGCAACCAATAAAATGTAATATATATGAGGGATACAACCATCCCAACTCTGCAGATTTTGCTGTGAAGAGACAGAATCATTAGATCTTTGTTTTGGTACTGTCCATATGTAGCTTGTTTTTGGACGCAGGTTCAGGAATGGATGAAGAATTGCAACATTTACCTGGAGCTAACTCTTCAAATAGCACTGCTGGGTGATTTAAAAAGTCATAGTCAATCGATTAATAATATAATAATACTCTTAGCAAAATTGTTCATCTTTAATTTACAATATATAGAATCTATGAGAATAGAAAGGTTCAGAACTTTTGTAAAACATCACAGCCTAGTTAAAAAATATATGGCAAATAGAAATTAAAACTCGATAGTGTTCAGAGATATATGGGAGGGGTTGAGTGGAGATAAAAGATGGGACTAAAAACAAACAAAAGATAACTAATGTAAACTAAACTCAGCAAAAAAATAAACATCCCTTTTTCAGGACCCTGTCTTTCAAAGATAATTCGCAAAAATCCAAAGAACTTCACAGATCTTCATTGTAAAGGGTTTAACTTCTTATGGTTGGGGGCAGTATTGAGTAGCTTGGATGAATAAGGTGCCCAGAGTAAACTGCCTGCTACTCAGTCCCAGAAGCTAAGATATGCATATTATTAGTTATTATTAGATTATTAGATTTGGATAGAAAACATTCTGAAGTTTCTCAAACTGTTTGAATGATGTCTGTGAGTATAACAGAACTCATATGGCAGGCAAAAACCTGAGAAAGAATCCAACCAGGAAGTGGGAAATCTGAGGTTTGTAGGTTTGCCTATCCAAAATAATGTCTTTGGAGTCATATTGCACTTCCTAAGGCTTCCACTAGATGTCAACAGTCTTTAGAACCTTGTTTGATGCTTCTACTGTGAAGAATGAGGGAAGGAGAGCTCTTTGAGTCAGGTGTCTGGCATGAGCTGGTCAGGCACGCTTGCGTATGAGCGACCTGCGTTCCATCGCATTTCTGAAGACAAAGGAATTCTCCGGTTGAAACATTATTGAAGATTTATGTTAAAAACATCCTAAAGATTGATTCTATTTTTATCGTTTGACATGTTTCTACAAACTGTAATGGAATTTTTTGACTTTGTCTGACCTGCGCGTCATCAGTTTGGATTTTAGAACTAAACGCGCAAACAAAAAGGAGGTATTAGGACATAAATTATGGATGTTATCGAACAAAACAAACATTTATTGTGGAACTGGGATTCCTGGGAGTGCCTTTTGATGAAGATCATCAAAGGTAAATTAATATTTATAATACTATTTCTGACTTCTGTTGACTCCACAACATGGCGTGTATCTGTATGGCTTGTTTGGGCTCTGAGCGTTGTACTCAGATTATAGCATGGTGTGCTTTTTCCGTAAAGTTTTTTTAAAAAATCTGACACAGCATTAAGGAGAAGTTTATCTAAAGTTCCATGTATAATACTTGTATATTTCATCAATGTTAATTATGAGTATTTCTGTAAAATGATGTGGCTCTCTGCAAAATCACCGCATGTTTTGGAGGCAAAACATTACTGAACATAACGCGCCAATGTAAACTAAGATTTTTGGATACAAATATGAACTTTATCGAACAAAACATACATGTATTGTGTAACATGAAGTCCTATGAGTGTCATCTGATGAAGATCAAAGGTTAGTGATTAATTTTATCTATATTTCTGCTTTTTGTGACTCCTGTCTTTGGCTGGAAAAATGGCTGTGTTTTTCTGTGACTAGGTACTGACCTAACAATCGTTTGGTGTGCTTTCGTCGTAAAGCCTTTTTGAAATCGGACACTGTGGCTGGATTTACAACAAGTGTATCTTTAAAATGGTGTAAAATACTTGTATGTTTGAGGAATTTTAATTATGAGATTTCTGTTGTTTGAATTTGGCGCCCTGTAGTTTCACTGGCTGTTGTCAAGTCTATCCCGTTAACGGGATCTCAGCCATAAGAAGTTAATTTCTCTGGGATATGTGGGACGTAGCGTCCCACTTGGCCAAAAGCCAGAAAAAATGTAGCACGCCAAATTCAAATATATTACTATAAAAATCTATCTTTCATGAAATCACACATGAAAGACACCAAATTAAATCTACACATGTTGTGAATCCAGCCAACATGTCTGATTTCAAAAAGGATTTACGGCGAAAGCACACCAAACGATTATGTTAGCTCAGTACATAGCCACAGAAAAACACAGCCATTTTCCAAGCAAAAGATAGTAGTCACAAAAGCAGAAATAGAGATAAAATTAATCACTAACCTTTGATGATTTTCATCAGATGACACTCATAGGACATCATGTTACATAATACATTTATGTTTTGTTCGGTAATGTGCATATTTATATCCACAAATCTTTACATTGGCGCCATGTTCAGAAATGCCTCCAAAATATCCGGAGAAATTGCAGAGAGCCACGTCAAATAACAGAAATACTCATCATAAACTTTGATGAAAGATACATGTTTTACATATAATTAAAGATACCCTTGTTCTTAACTTCTTATGGCTGCAAGGCAAAGTGTTGAGTAGCCAGTGAAATCGTGCCCATTTCAAACGGCCTCCTACTCAAATCTTGCTTGTACAATATGAATATTATTATTCTTTTTGGATAGAAAACACTTTCTAGTTTCTAAAACAGTTGGAATTATTTCTCTGAGTGAAACACAAGTCCTTCTGCAGCACTTTTCCTGACCAGGAAGTGAAATGTCAGAAATCTATGCTCTTTTCAATCTGATGCCTATACATGGTCTTAACACCTACGAGTCTGCTGACAGTCTATACGCCTTCCTATTGGTGTAAAGAGGATGTCAGAGAATAATTTTTTTTGCTCCTCTTGGTCTGTGGTGGAAAAAAACCTATTTCTTTGACCTGAGCGCCAACTTCCGGTATTCTGAAGGAAGTGGGATGGACTTCTGTTTTGCCTTCCTAACGAACGGCTAACGTCTCCGGCTCGAATTTTTTGGGATATATGTGACCATATCATCGTAATGTATGTTTTTTCAATATAGTTTAATCAGATTATTGAAACTTTATTCGGGAGTTTTGCCGTGTTCCGTCGTATGACTGTGTTTACGTTGGGCCACGGCTACTGGAAATGCTAAATTAACAGGGATATTTCTCATTCTGAAACGAAACAACGACTCATCTGGACAGAGGACGCCTGTTTCAACATTCTGATGAAAGATCAGCCAAAGTAAGACTCATTTTATGATGTTATTTCATATATCTGTCGTGCATGTGAACGGGTCGTGGGCGCCCAAATGTGTCTCTCTATTGTGGCTACGCTAATATAGCGATACATTTTGTTTTCGCTGTAAAACATTTAATAAATCGGAAATATTGTTTGGAATCACAAGTTGCCTATCTTTCAATTGCTGCAAACTATATATTTTTCGGAAATGTTTTATGATGAGTAATAAGCTATTTGACGTTGGTGTCTGTTGGTGTCTGTAAATATTATGGCTGCTTTCGGTGCACTTTCTGATTTGTAGCTGAAATGTAAAATATGATTTATACCTGAAATATGCACATTTTTCGAAAAAAAATATGCTATACAATAAATATGTTATCAGACTGTCATCTGATGAATTTGTTTCTTGGTTAGTGGCTATTTATATCTTTATTTGGTCGAATTTGTGATAGCACCTGATGGAGTAAGAAACTGATGCAGTTAGAAAAGTGGTGTCATTTGCTAACGTGGTTAGCTAATAGATTTACATATTTTGTCTTCCCTGTAAAACATTTTAAAAATCGGACATGTTGGTTTGATTCACAAGAAGTTTATCTTTCATCTGGTGTCTTGGACTTGTTAATGTGTGAAAGTTAAATATTTTTAAAAACTAGCTTTTGAATGTCGCGCCCTGCACTTTGAGCTGGATGTTGTCATAGTGTGGGCGGTGTCGGGCTTGCAGCCCAAACAGGTTAATGAAACTGCTGTGTCAAATTTAAAAAAAAACTTTACGTAAAAAGCACACCATGCAATAATCTGAGACGGCGCTCCGATAGAAACAACATTTCTGCGCCATGTTGGAGTCAACAGAAATACAAAATTGCATCATAAATATTCCCTTACCTTTGATGATCTTCATCAGAATGCACTCCCAGGAATCCTAATTCCACAATAAATTGTTGTTTTGTTCGATAATGTCCATTATTTATGTCCAAGTAGCTACTTTTGTTAGCACGTTTAGTACAAATATCCAAACGCTCGTGCAGATCCAGGCGAACTTCGGACGAAAACTTCAAACAGTTATATTACAGGTCGAATAAACTTGTCAAACTAAGTATAGAATCAATCTTTAGGATGTTGTTATCATAAATATTCAATAACGTTCCAACTGGAGAATTCCTTTGTGTCTATAGAAGTAATGGAACGCAAGTCGATATCATGTGGAATGCACATGACCAGGACCTGGCAATCTGCCAGACCACTGACTCAAACAGCTCCCATCCGGCTCAACATCACAGTAGAAGCTTCATTCAACGTTCTACAGACTAGTAACATCTAGTGGAAGGAATAGGAAGTGCAAACAGATCCATATCTACAGGGAATTGAATCGGCGATGAGTTGAACATTGACCAGTCTCAGAATTCTCACTTCCTGTTTGGATTGTTTCTCAGGTTTTTGCCTGCCATATGAGTTCTGTTATACTCACAGATATCATTCAAACAGTTTTAGAAGCTTCAAAGTGTTTTCTATCCAATAGTAATAATAATATGCATATATTAGCATCTGGGACAGAGTAGGAGGCAGTTCACTATGGGCACGCTATTCATCCAAAGTGAAAATGCTGCCCCCTATCCCTAAAAAGGTAATTTGTATAGCAGACCCTCATGCCAAATTGAGTCGAAGGCTTTTTTTGAAATCAACAAAGCATGAGAAGACTTGTCCTTTGTTTTGGTATGTCTGTTTGTCAATTAGGGTGTGCAGGGTGAATATGTGGTCTGTCGTATGATCATTTGGTAAAAAGCCAATTTGACATTTGCTCAGTACATTGTTTTCACTGGGGAAATGTACAAGTCTGCTGTTAATGATGCAGCGGATTTCCCCAAGGTTGCTGTTGACGCATATCCCACGGTAGTTATTGGGGTCAAATTTGTCTCCACTTTTGTGGATTGGGGTGATCAGTCCTTACTTCCAAATATTGGGGAAGATGCCAGAACTAAGGATGATGTTAAAGAGTTTAATTATAGCCAATTTGTGTCTGTATATTTTATAATTTCATTGAGGATATCATCAACACCACAGGCCTTTTTGGATTGGAGGGTTTTTATTTTTACACAAAGTTGATGGCCTAACCGACTTGCCAAAACTATAGTTTGTTAACAAGAAATATGTGGATTGGTTGAAAATGACTTCAACCTAAGTGTATGTAAACTTCCGACTTCAACTGTATGATTAGGGGCAACTCTGTTTGGTGTAAGGGGGTCCAGAGGAAGTGAAACACACAACAGTTTGGGCCCGAGAGCTTCCTCTGGACCACCTTGTCATGCACTTTGTTCCATCGTCAGGATTCATAATCTTGGGTTGGTTTGAATCTACAGCATATATCCAATATAGTTTCTGAAATCAGTTGAGGCGTTGATTTCTGGGACAAAGTTCAGGGACACTATAAAGTCCATGGAGAATAAGAGCACCTCCTCCCAGCTGCCCACTGCACTGAGGCTAGGAAACACAGATAAATCCACAATAATTGAGAATTTCAATAAGCATTTTTCTACAGCTGGTCATGCTTTCCACCTGGCTACCCCTACCCCGGTCAACAGCCCTGCACCCCCCACAGCAACTTGCCCAAGTCTCCCCCATTTCTCCCAATCCAGATAGCTGATGTTCTGAAAGACCTGCAAAATCTGGACCCCTACAAATCAGCCGGGCTAGCTTTCTAAAATTATCAGCCGGAAATTTTGCAACCCATATTCAACCCATATTACTAGCCTCTTCAACCTCTATTTCGTAATGTCTGAGATCCCCAAAGATTGGAAAGCTGCCACGGTCATCCCCCACTTCAAAGGGGGAGACACTCTAGACCCAAACTGCTACAGACCAATATCTATCCTACCCTGCCATCCTAAGGTCTTCGAAAGCCAAGTTAACAAACAGATCACCGACCATTTCGAAGCCCACCGTACCTTCTCCGCTTTGCAATCTGGTTCGCGAGCTGGTCATGGGTGCACCTCAGCCACGTTCAAGGTCCTAAACGATATCATAACCGCCATCTGTCTATTTCCGGTCACAACTTGCAGACTTGTTTACGTGTTGCTCTGCGTTTTGTTGCCAACCTTACTTTGCTACCTGACAACTTTACGGTTTTTACTTTTTAATTGCCGTTTATATTTTTTGTTTTTCCCTCACTCAAGTGTTTTACTCCGGACGCTTTATCTGGACATGGTTCGTCAGGCCTTCCAACAGCCGAAGCTAAGTAGTAACATTAACTTCTTATGGCTGCAGCCCGACGCCGGTACACTTATGACAACAGCCAGCTCAAGTGCAGGGCGCGAAATTCAAAATATATATTTTTTAAAATATTTAACTTTCACACATTAACAAGTCCAATACAGCATATGAAAGGTACACATCTTGTGAATCCAGCCAACATGTCCGATTTTGAAAATATTTTACAGGGAAGACACAATATGTAAATCTATTAGCTAACCACGTTAGCAAAAGACACCACTTTTTTTATTCCACCAGTTTTTTACTCCATCAGTAGCTATCACAATTTCGACCAAATAAAGATATAAATAGCCACTAACCAAGAAACAACTTCATCAGATGACAGTCTGATAACATATTTATTGTATAGCATATGTTTTGTTCAAAAAATGTGCATATTTCAGGTATAAATCATAGTTTACATTGCAGCTACAATATGAAATTGCACCGAAAGCAGCCATAATATTTACAGACACCAACGTCAAATACCTAATTACTCATCATAAAACATTTCTGAAAAATACATAGTGTACAGCAAATGAAAGACAGGCATCTTGTGATTCCAGACAATATTTCCGATTTATTAAATGTTTTACAGCGAAAACAAAATGTAGCGTTAGATTAGCGTAGCCACAATAGCCAGAAACACTTGGGCGCCGACGACCAGTTCACATGCACGACAGATATATGAAATAGCATCATAAAATGTTTCTTACATTTGGTGATCTTCCGTCAGAATGTTGGACAAGGTGTCCTTTGTCCAGAACAGTCGTTGTTTGGATTTAGAACGGCAACTTTCCCTCTTCAACTAGCATGCACACTAGCCAAGTGGCGCGAATCTCTCCATGTCAACAAACGGAAGAGAACGGAACACGGCAAAACTCCCGAAAAATTTTCAATAATCTGATGAAACTATATTGAAAAAACATACTTTACGATGATATGGTGACATGTATCAAATAAAATCAAAGCCGGAGATAGTACTCGCCTATTACGGCAGCTAAAGAGAAGGCAATCCCACTGTCCACGTCGCGCTCTTCAGAGTACCGAAAATGGGGGACACGTCATTCCAAGATGATGTGTTCCATCTCAGACCAAGATAATCACCTCATTTCTTCTCTCACAGCCTCTTGACACCCAGAGGAAGGTGTATGACGTGCATGTATACTAATAGATCTCATGACCATTTATAGGCAGGAAGTAGAAGAGAGCCTCGGTTTCAGACTTTCCACTTCCTGGTCAGGAAGTGTGCTGCAGAATGACTTCTGTTTCACTCAGAGAAATAATTCAAACGGTTTTAGAAACTAGAGAGTGTTTTCTATCCAATAGTAATAATAATATGCATATTGTACGAGCAAGAATTGAGTACGAGGCCGTTTGAAATGGGCACCTTTTATCTGGCTACTCAATACTGCCCCTTGCAGCCCAAACAGGTTAAGCAGCAAGTCGGAGTCTGAGGCCGAGCCTTCTCTGGTCTCTACTCCTCCCGTTACGGGGTCTGAGACACCGAAGCTTCCCACCAGTAGCTCTGACAAATTGAAAACCCTAGTCATTGGCGACTCCATTACCCGCAGTATTAGACTTAAAACGAATCATCCAGCGATCATACACTGCTTACCAGGGGGCAGGGCTACCGACGTTAAGGCTAATCTGAAGATGGTGCTGGCTGAAGCTAAAACTGGCGAGTGTAGAGAGTATAGAGATATTGTTATCCACCAACGATGTTAGGATGAAACAGTCAGAGGTCACCAAGCGCAACATAGCTTCAGCCTGTAAATCAGCTAGAAAGATGTGTCAGCATCGAGTAATTGTCTCTGGCTCCCTCCCAGTTAGGGGGAGTGATGAGCTCTACAGAAGAGTCTCACAACTCAATCGCTGGTTGAAAACTGTTTTCTGCCCCTCCCAAAAGATAGAATTTGTTGATAATTGGCCCTCTTCCTGGGACTCACCCACAAACAGGACCAAGCCTGGCCTGTTGAGGAGTGACGGACTCCATCCTAGCTGGAGGGTTGCTCTCACCTTATCTACCAACATTGACAGGGCTCTAACTCCTCTAGCTCCACAATGAAATAGGGTGCAGGCCAGGCAGCAGGCTGTTAGCCAGCCTGCCAGCTTAGTGGAGTCTGCCACTAGCACAGTCAGTGTAGTCAGCTCAGCTATCCCCATTAAGACCGTGTCTGTGCCTCGACCTAGGTTGGGCAAAACTAAACATGGCGGTGTTCGCCTTAGCAATCTCACTAGAATAAAGACCTCCTCCATAACTGCCATTATTGAAAGAGATCGTGATACCTCAGATCTCAAAATAGGGCTACTTAATGTTAGATCCCTCACTTCAAAGGAAGTTACAGTCAATGAACTAATCACTGATCATAATCTTGATGTGATTGGCCTGACTGAAACATGGCTTAAGCCTGATGAATTTACTGTGTTAAATGAGGCCTCACCTCCTGGTTACACTAGTGACCATATTCCCCGTGCATCCCGCAAAGGCGGAGGTGTTGCTAACATTTACGATAGCAAATTTCAATTTACAAAAAACCCCCGAAGTTTTCGTCTTTTGAGCTTCTTGTCATGAAATCTATGCAGCCTACTCAATCACTTTTTATAGCTACTGTTTACAGGCCCCCTGGGCCATATACAGCGTTCCTCACTGAGTTCCCTGAATTCCTATCGGACCTTGTAGTCATAGCAGATAATATTCTCATTTTTGGTGATTTTAATAATCACATGGAAAAGTCCACAGACCCACTCCAAAAGGCTTTCAGAGCCATCATCGACTCAGTGGGTTTTGTCCTACATGTCTCTGGACCTACTCACTGTCAGTGTCATACTCTGAACCTAGTTTTGTCCCATGGAATAAATGGTGTGGATCTTAATGTTTTTCCTCATAATCCTAGACTATCGGACCACCATTTTATTACGTTTGTAATCGCAACAAATAATCTGCTCAGAACCCAACCAAGGAGCATCAAAAGTCGTGCTATAAATTCTCTGACAACCCAAAGATTCCTTGATGCCCTTCCAGACTCCCTCTGTCTACCCAAGGACGTCAGAGGACAAAAATCAGTTAACCGCCTAACTCAGGAACTCAATTTAACCTTGCGCAATACCCTAGATGCAGTTGCACCCCTAAAAACTAAAAAACATTTGTCATAAGAAACTAGCTCCCTGGTATACAGAAAATACCCGAGCTCTGAAGCAAGCTTCCAGAAAATTGGAACGTAAATGGCGCCACACCAAACTGGAAGTCTTCCGAGCTTGGAAAGAAAGTACCGTGCAGTATCGAAGAGCCCTCACTGCTGCTCGATCATCCTATTTTTCCAACTTAATTGGGGAAAATAAGAAGAATCCTACATTTATTTTTGATACTGTCGCAAAGCTAACTAAAAAACAGCATTCCCCAAGAGAGGATGGCTTTCACTTCAGCAGTAATAAATTCATGAACATCTTTGAGGAAAAGATCATGATCATTAGAAAGCAAATGACGGACTTCTATTTAAATCTGCGTATTCCTCCAAAGCTCAGTTGTCCTGAGTCTGCACAACTCTGCCAGGACCTGGGATCAAGAGAAACACTCAAGTGTTTTAGTACTATATCTCTTGACACAATGATGAAAATAATCATGGCCTCTAAACCTTCAAGCTGCATACTGGACCCTATTCCAACTAAACTACTGAAAGAGCTGCTTCCTGTGCTTGGCCCTCCTATGTTGAACATAATAAATGGCTCTCTATCCACCGGATGTGTACCAAACTCACTAAAAGTGGCAGTAATAAAGCCTCTCTTGAAAAGGCCAAACCTTGACCCAGAAAATATAAAAAACTATCGGCCTTTTGAAATCTTCCATTCCTCTCAAAAAAAAATTTAAAAAGCTGTTGCGCAGCAACTCACTGCGTTCCTGAAGACAAACAATGTATACGAAATGCTTCAGTCTGGTTTTAGACCCCACCATAGCACTGAGACTGCACTTGTGAAGGTGGTAAATGACCTTTTAATGGCGTCAGACCGAGGCTCTGCATCTGTCCTCGTGCTCCTAGACCTTAGTGCTGCTATTGATACCATCGATCACCACATTCTTTTGGAGTGATTGGAAACCCATATTGGTCTACACGGACAAGTTCTGGCCTGGTTTAGATCTTATCTGTTGGAAAGATATCAGTTTGTCTCTGTGAATGGTTTGTCCTCTGACAAATCAACTATACATTTCGGTGTTCCTCAAGGTTATGTTTTAGGACCACTATTGTTTTCACTATATATTTTACCTCTTGGGGATGTCATTCGAATACATAATGTTAACTTTCACCTCTATGTGGATGACACACAGCTGTACATTTCAATGAAACATGGTGAAGCCCCAAAATTGCCCTCGCTAGAAGCCTGTGTTTCAGACATAAGGAAGTGGATGGCTGCAAACGTTCTACTTTTAAACTCGGACAAAACAGAGATACATGTTCTAGGTCCCACGAAACAAAGAGATCTTCTGCTGAATCTGACAATTAATCTTGATGGTTGTACAGTCGTCTCAAATAAAACTGTGAAGGGCCTCGGCGTTACTCTGGACCCTGATCTCTCTTTTGACGAACATATCAAGACTGTTTCAAAGACAGCTTTTTTCCATCTACGTAACATTGCAAAAATCAGAAACTTTCTGTCCAAAAATGATCCAGAAAAATGTATCTATGCATTTGTTAGTTCTAGGTTAGACTACTGCAATGCTCTACTTTCCGGCTACCCAGATAAAGCACTAAATAAACTTCAGTTAGTGCTAAAAACGGCTGCTAGAATCCTGACTAGAACCCAAAAATGTGATCAATTTACTCAAGTGCTAGCCTCCCTACACTGGCTTCCTGTTAAGGCAATGGCTGATTTCAAGGTTTTACTGCTAACCTACAAAGCATTACATGGGCTTGCTCCTACCTATCCTTCCGATTTGGTCCTGCCGTACATACCTACACGTACGCTACGGTCACAAGACGCAGGCCTCCTAATTGTCCCTGTAATTTCTAAGCAAACAGCTGGAGGCAGGGCTTTCTCCTATAGAGCTCCATTTTTATGGAATGGTCTGCCTACCCATGTGAGAGACGCAGACTCGGTCTCAACCTTTAAGTCTTTACTGAAGACTCATCTCTTCAGTAGGTCATATGATTGAGTGTGTTCTGGCCCAGGAGTGTGAAGGTGAACGGAAAGGCTCTGGAGCAACGAACCGCCCTTGCTGTCTCTGCATGGCCGGTTTCCCTCTCTCCACTGGGATTCTCTGCCTCTCCCCTCTCCTATTACAGGGACTGAGTCACTGGCTTACTGGTGCTTTTCCATGCCGTCCCTAGTAGGAGTGCGTCACTTGAGTGGGTTGAGTCACTGACGTGATCTTCCTGTCTGGGTTGGCGCCCCCCTTTGGGTTGTGCCGTGGCGGAGATCTTTGTGGGCTATACTCGGCCTTGTCTCAGGATGGTAAGTTGGTGGTTGAAGATATCCCTCTAGTGGTTTGGGGGCTGTGCTTTGGCAAAGTGGGTGCGGTTATATCCTGCCTGTTTAGCCCTGTCCGGGGGTACCACAGTGTCTCCTGACCCCTCCTGTCTCAGCCTCCAGTATTTATGCTGCAGTAGTTTGTGTCGGGGGGCTAGGGTCAGTCTGTTATATCTGGAGTACTTCTCCTGTCTTATCCGGTGTCCTGTGTGAATTTAAGTATGCTCTCTCTAGTTCTCTCTTTTTTTCTTTCTCTAGGACCTGAGCCCTAGGACCATGCCTCAGGACTACCTGGCATGATGACTCCTTGCTGTCCCCAGTCCACCTGGCCGTGCTGCTGCTCCAGTTTCAACTGTTCTACCTGCGGCTATGGAACCCTGACCTGTTCACCGGACGTGCTACCTGTCCCAGACCTGCTGTTATCAACTCTCTAGAGACAGCAGGAGTGGTAGAGATACTCTCAATGATCGGCTATGAAAAGCCAACTGACATTTACTCCTGAGGTGCTGACTTGTTGCACCCTCGACAACTACTGTGATTATTATTATTTGACCATGCTGGTCATTTATGAACATTTGAACATATTGGCCATGTTCTGTTATAATCTCCACCCGGCACAGCAAGAAGAGTACCCCTCATAGCCTGGTTCCTCTATAGGTTTCTTCCTAGGTTTTGGCCTTACTAGGGAGTTTTTCCTAGCCACCGTGCTTCTACACCTGCATTGCTTGCTGTTTGGGGATTTAGGCTGGGTTTCTGTACAGCACTTTGAGATATCAGCTGATGTAAGAAGGGCTATATAAATACATTTGATTTGATGATCAATAAGAGACAATACTGTGCAGCTGTATTCATCAACCTGGCCAAGGCTTTCGACTCTGTCAATCATCACATTCTTATCGGCAGACTCAACAGCCTTGGTTTCTCAAATGACAGCCTCGCCTGGTTCACCAACTACTTCTCAGACAGAGTTCAGTGTGTCAAATCGGAGGGCCTGTTGTCCGGACCTCTGGCAGTCTCTATGGGTGTGCCACAGGGTTCAATTCTAGGGCCGACTCTTTTATCTGTACACATCAATGATGTCGCTCTTGCTGCTGGTGATTCTCTGACACACCTCTATGCAGACGACACCATTCTGTATACTTCTGGCACTTCTTTGGACACTGTGTTAACTAACCTCCAGACGAACTTCAATGCCGTACAACACTCCTTCCGTGGCCTCCAGCGGCTCTTAAATACAAGTAAAACTAAATGCATGCTCTTCAACCGATCGCTGCCCACACCTGCCCGCCCGTCCAGCATCACTACTCTGGACGGTTCTGACTTAGAATATGTGGACAACTACAAATACCTAGGTGTCTGGTTAGACTGTAAACTCTCTTTACAGACTCACATTAAGCATCTCCAACCCAAAATTAAATCTAGAATCGGCTTCCTATTTCGCAACAAAGCATCCTTCACTCATGCTGCCAAACATACCCTCGTAAAACTGACTATCCTACCGATCCTTGACTTTGGCGATGTAATCTACAAAATAGCCTCCAGCACTCTACTCAGTAATTTGGATGCAGTCTATCACAGTGCCATCCGTTTTGTCACCAAAGCCTAATATACTACCCACCACTGCGACCTGTATGCTCTCGTTGGTCATCTATAAGTATTTTGCTAGGTAAAGCCCCGCCTTATCTCAGCTCACTGGTCACCATAGCAGCACCCATCCATAGCACGCGCTCCAGCAGGTATATTTCACTGGTCACCCCAAAGCCAATTCCTCATTTGGCCGCCTTTCCTTCTAGTTCTCTGCTGCCAATGACTGGAACGAACTGCAAATATCACTGAATCTGGAGACTCATATCTCCCTCACTAACTTTAAGCACCAGCTGTCAGAGCAGCTCACAGATCACTGCACCTGTACATAGACCATCTGTAAATAGCCCATCGAACTACCTCATCCCCATACTGTTATTTATTTATTTATGTTTGCTCCTTTGCACCCCAGTATCTCTACTTGCACACTCATCTTCTGCACATCTATCACTCCAGTGTTAAATTGCTATATTGTAATTATTTCGCCACTATGGCCTATTTATTGCCTTACCTCCCTTATCCTACCTCATTTGCATACGCTGTATATAGACTTTTTCTATTGTATTATTGACTGTATGTTTGTTTATTTCATGTGTAACTCTGTGTTGTTGTTTGTGTTGCACTGCTTTTCTTTATCTTGGCCAGGTTGCAGTTGTAAATGAGAACTTGTTCTCAACTAGCCTACCTGGTTAAATAAAGATGAATAAATTAAAACATATTTAACAAATACAAATAAGACAGCTAGATATACCTACGTCAAAACCTCAGAAACTAATACAACATTGCTATATGCTACACAATAACACAGATTATTTTACCAGACTCACAACATTTTCATTTCTAGCTGTGCCAGCAAACATTTGGGAACTACTGGTAAAATGAACAGGTTTAGCTAATACTGTAACATTATGGAACAATGTTTGTTTAATTAAACAAACGGTTAGCGGGAGAGGCAATATGGACAATCCTGGCCTACAAAACAATGATTTATGTCGCTCAGATGAGAGCCAAGTGAACCAAATCCCACAGGGTTGTGACAGCTAAGGAGGACACTGTCCTGGTGTTTTAGCCATTTATGCTCTCCCCATTGAGTAGAATATATAACAGTGACATCTAGATGGCTACCAATATTAGTTATTTATTGTGTAGGCTGCTATCCTACTTGAAACACTGTATAATCCTGGGAGGGGGGAATTCGCCACCTTACTAGTTTCCACCGCCGACACTGTGTTAGGTTACAGCTAACCAGTGGCACTGCACCTTAGGACAGCAGGCACCTCGATACAATATGGTGCGCTGGTCATTCGCATCAGCTTTAGCGGCTCGCGAGTATGGCCTACAACGCAGTTTATGTGTAAAATGCGGCCCTTGAATCGGAAAAAATATTGGTCATCTTTCGAACTGCTAAAAACAAGCCATTTTCTCTGTAGTAATGGTGGCAACATAACGGTCACAAATCTGCGCTCAGTGTATTCTCTATGGCACTCAGAGGCAGCCTATAATTACAAAATCACAGATGTCAGTGATGTTTTTCTAGGTCTCACAGCTAGATGTCTACGAGCAATTTAGAGCAGACCGAAAGCTAGCAAACATTAGCCAGCTATCTATCTAGGTTAGCTAAGGAAACATGCAGTAATTGGCTATTTATTGGCTAGCAATAAATATGCTTATAAACAAGGCACGTACCCAGCAGCTGCTGAAAATATTCTTCCACTTCAAAGCCGCTTAAAATAATATATTTACTAAAATAGTGTGAGTTTCATGTGTCTCACCCGACAGCATGATGATGGCACCTGAAACGGATGATTTGAATCTACAGTAGTGTCGCAAAGACACGACAGTAGACATAAGCTATTACTGTAAAGAAATACAATATGTTAGAGTGAATTTACAGGCTTCCGAATTACAGTTAATACAAGTATTTTTCAGCATTTTACCCATAATGCAGTGCAATCTACAACATGAATGCTGTAAAACACATGTTTGGTATTATACTGTGCATCCTACAGTGTTTTACTGTTGAAATTACAGAAAAGTCTTACAGTGTAGCTGTCACGTCCTGACCATAGATTGACGAACACTTACCACGCTGCATTTTGGTCCTCCTCTCCTTCCACCAACGAGAATTGTTACAGTAGCACAGCCGGGCACCGAACACAAGATGTGCATGATGACAAACATTAGTGAAAAACCAACATTTTACAAAACAATCTTGCCTAGAGAAGTTCTGAGATTACTGTGTGTTGGTCATTCGAAGTAAACAACGCCATTATTCAAGTTTGTGTGCACACCCCCTCTACCTAGCGGGCAGTGTCAGCATTCGCTATGAATGTCGGATATTGTGGTTCACTATGTGCAGACGAAAACACAGAGCGTCGAAACTTCCCGATTCTACCAGTGAAATTAAAATGTGCTAGTTCTACTTTGTGGCTTGGATAATTGTGATGTTTATGATAAAAACGTAGCGTTGTTAATATAGTAATGACTATATGATGTGGCAGAGCCAGGGTGAAATTCCCCTTTAAGGGTTATTATATGGGAGAGGGGATGCGACTGTGAAATCTATTTAGACTGTGTGTGTGTGTGTGTGCACGTGTTTGCGCCTGTATGTGCACCTCTGTAGAGGGAAGAGTAATTCTGGCAGGAGAGTAAGTTACATGGTTAACAGGGGCTTTAGCTGTGTCAGTGAGTGTTGCTGCTTTGGGGGACAGGGGCCAGGCGAGTCCCAGGCTTGTTTTGAATCCAGGCCTCATCTGTTTAAGTGTGTGCCATCTGGAGACAGAGCTAATGACTCTACTCTAGGCCTCCCATGCTAGAGAACTTTCTCCTATTCCCCTGACACATCGCTGGCCCTGTCACACACACAGGGCTGCGTACCAACACTGTGAGGTGACATCCTCTCATTGTCTCCTTTACAAATGAAGAGCCCACTGCTATTCCCCTGACACATAGCTGGCCCTGTCACATTCACGGGACAGCATACCAATATCTGTTTTGCCTACTCATCTCCTTGCCCTTCATAATAACTGACACACCCATTCATTATATTGTATCTCAATACTCTTAAGCGTTCTCTCATTGTTCCATATCCTCAGTTTATGCAGTGTGATGTCAATAAGAAGACAAAAACAATATATTAATATGATGCCTTAGTGAGTCAGGGATTAGTTAACATTTGGGGGCAGTTAAAAGTTATCTTTTTCATTAACGTCATTTTCATGACTATTTTTGTCCAGCTCCTGTCACGTTCTGACCCTAGTTCTTTTGTTATTTCTTTGTTTTAGTGTGGTCAGGGCGTGAGTTGGGTGCGTAAGCTATGTTCGTTTGTCTATGTTGGTTTTTTCGTTTGGCCTGGTATGATTCTCAGAGGCAGGTGTCGTTAGTTGTCTCTGATTGAGAATCATACTTAGGTAGCCTTTTTCCACCTGGGTTTCGTGGGTGGTTATTTCCTGTTTTCAGTCTTTGTGTGTGCACCAGACAGAACTGTTTTCGGTTTTCCTTTTTGTTTCACTTTGTTAGTTTGTATTTTGTCGTATTCATTCTTATTAAAAGTCATTATGGATACGTACGACGCTGCGCATTGGTCTTCCGATCCTTCCTACTACT
The DNA here is from genome assembly GCF_016432855.1 of Salvelinus namaycush. Taxonomy (NCBI): domain Eukaryota; kingdom Metazoa; phylum Chordata; class Actinopteri; order Salmoniformes; family Salmonidae; genus Salvelinus; species Salvelinus namaycush. The sequence continues at coordinate 14,339,513 of NC_052321.1, read as the reverse complement.
CCTCATCAGAGGAGGAAGAAGAAAGCCGTTACAGAAACACCCACCACAACCGGACCAAGCAGCGTGGTAAAGGGCAGCAGCAGCAGCAGCAGCAGCAGCGATCGCTGGATTCCTGGACCAGGGAGGAAATTCTGGACAGTAAGGGACCCTGGGTACAAGCTGGAGAATATCGCCGCCCTCGTGAAGAGCTGGAGGCAGCTAAAGCCGAGAGGCGGTGGTATGAAGAGGCTGCACGAAAGCACGGCTGGAAGCCAGAGAGGCAGTCCCAAAAATGTATTGGGAGGGGGCACACGGGGAGTGGTGTTAAGCCAGGTAGGAGCCCGGAGCCAACACCCCGTGCTTACCGTGGAGAGAGAGCGACCGGGCAGGCACCGTGTTATGCAGAGATGCGCACGGTGTCCCCGGTGCGCAGGCATAGCCCGGTGCGGTACATAGCAGCGCCTCGTATCAGCCGGGCTAGAGTGGGCATCGAGCCAGGTGCCATGAAGCCGGCTCTACGCATCTGGTCTCCAGTGCGTCTCCTCGGGCCGGTATACATGGCACCAGCCCTACGCATGGTGTCCCCGGTTCGCCAGCACAGCCCAGTGCAGGCTATTCCACCTTGTCGCACTGGCCTGGCTACGGGGAGCATTCAGCCAGGTAGGGTTGGGCAGGCTCGGTGCTCGAGACCTGTAGTGCGCCACCACGGTCCGGTCTATCCGGTGCCTTCTCCACGCACCAGTCCTCCTGTGGCAGCCCCTCGCACCAGTCCTCCGGTGCCGGCACCACACCCCGCACCAACACCCCACACTCGCCCTGAGGTGCGTGTTCCCAGCCCGGTACCACCAGTTCCGGCACCACACACCAGGCCTACTGTGCGCCTCCAGGGTCCAGTATGCCCTGTCCCTGCTCCCCGCACTCGCCCTGAGGTGCGTGTTCCCAGCCCGGTACCACCAGTTCCGGCACCACGCACCATGCCTACTGTGCGCCTCGGCACGTCTGAGCCGCCCGTCTGTCCAGCGCCGCCTGAACCGCCCGTCTGTCCAGCGCCGTCTGAGCCGCCCTTCTGTCCAGCGCCGTCTGAGCCGCCCTTCTGTCCAGCGCCGTCTGAGCCGCCCGTCTGTCCAGCGCCGTCACGCCAGTCAGGAGCCGCCAGAGCCGCTCGCCAGTCAGGAGCTGCCAGAGCCGCACGCCAGTCAGGAGCTGCCAGAGCTGCCCTTCAGTCCGGAGCTGCCCTTCAGTCCGGAGCTGCCCCTCAGTCCGGAGCTGCCCCTCAGTCCGGAGCTGCCCCTCAGTCCGGAGCTGCCCTTCAGTCCGGAGCTGCCCCTCAGTCCGGAGCTGGCCCTCAGTCCGGAGCTGGCCCTCAGTCCGGAGCTGGCCCTCAGTCCGGAGCTGGCCCTCAGTCCGGAGCTGGCCCTCAGAGGAGGAAGAAGAAAGCCGTTACAGCTCCTGGGAGGTTATTACTTTACTCTAATCTTTCTTGTCAAATAAATCCCAAAAGAAAGTATTTGTCACTTAGTCTAATCACTTTATTTTCTGTGTATTATCCTCTATACAACGGTGGGTCTAATCCTGAATGCTGATTGGTTAAAACCGCAATCCAGCCGGTGTCTATTTCACAAGTTACCACTAGCTAAATCTATGACATTAAATTGCCTATTTACTCTGTTCCATCTGAATGCGCAATCCATTGTCTCATCAGCCCAGCCAAGCAATTTATAAACTTGATCTCCACTATAAAAAGTATCTAGACATTATCTCACATCTTTTAGAAATAATGTCCACAATATTCAGTATAGAACACAAACTAGTTGGCCTACAAATCATCAATGATTAAACCGAATATAACAGCATGAATAAATATTCCTTATAAATAAAATGGTTTCAGTGCTTGCAGCAGCAGAGTGAAGTCAAATCCAGCGTGCCATCTCTTTCTCATAACGTGAGGTAAGAGAGATCAGGTTTCCATAGGCACATAGGAGGGGGAGCATCAATTTTGGGGGAAATTAAAAGTGAACTAATCCCTGACTCCCTATAGCATCTTATTTATCGTTTATTTTCTTTAAAATAGGCTATTCAACTTTCTGTAAACCAAGTCTCAAGACGAAGACAGGTGTCATTTTAAATAAATTTCGTTTGACAGTAAAGTTAACATTATACATTTTCATAAATCCAGCAAAACAATGATGCTACCAGAGAGGCAGTGGCCTAATGTTATGTGCAGTCAAATATTTGCAGATAAAGATCGTAGGCTACGTATCCGTTGTTCCACTGTGTGTGAGAGGAAAATAAAAGAGTCTCGAGGCACCAATGACACCGAGAGGTCAGCGCGCGGTTGATGAAGTGGTTGGCGCGTGTTGACGTAGCGGAACCGCCTGCGCAAGCCTAGGGCTTTTAGACAAAGTGGTGATTGGGGCGCCGGCGTGCGCTCTGCTCATTCTTGCAAATAACCCCTTGCATAAAGGACGGAAAGATTAAAGAAAAAATGAAATAGAGAAATAGAATAACAGAAAGTAGAAAGTTGTTGAGCATACTTCATTTTGTGTGAACAGCAAGGGGGTGCTCAGGATAGTGCAACGTTGCAGAACGTTGAAGATAGACATGTATTGTGTAGAACAGATGAAATAGTTTGTCACCTAGAACAGGGAATCTTGTCAGCTCTATTTATTGCATTTATATCTGCAACATTCACCTGGTTGAAAACGCCCCAGATCACTGAGCCATGTCCCGGTAAACTGCAGGACAGAGGTTCAGCACCATGGACAGTTCCGCACCCTCATTACAGCGAAGGAATAAAACAGTTGGGAAAGTGACATTCAAAACCCCAGAGGTAAAGTCTAGAATATTTCAAAGTGAGAAGCAATTTACAAGAGGCTCATTTATTTATTCAGCTTTTTCTTTGTAAATTAATTTTAAAAAGTAGATTGGCAATTCACTAGCCTGCTGAAGGAAAAGGGGAGGATATATACCTTTTTACTAGGCTTAAAAGCAGGATTAGTAGTGCAATAACTAATGGTGCACTTATGACTTCATATGTGAGATATGACCAGAAATGTGTTTTAGGTTAAAGATGCTCGAAAGCCACACCAACGCAGTGATTTATACATCCCCTGGTAATAATTGTAGACGATAACAAGTGAGAAATGTATTTAACTTGAAATATTTGATACAATTTACTAGTTCATAGCTTTCATCCGTGGAACCCGCGTGAGGTGAGGTGTCACAGCCATAAAAAAGCAACGTAATTGCTGCTCGCGCGCCTACTGTGAAGGACATGGCTTGATCTGGATGTTCTATAATCCTGCGCCAATAATCGTCAATAACCTGGAGCAAGTTGTTTGTGTGTGCTCGCTCGCTCTAACAAAATACAATTTGTAATCACGTGCTGAAATTAGTATTAAATAAATTATAAATAAGTTAAAATAAATCCCGAATTAAAATAAGTTACTCTCAGCATGCATTTTCATTAAGAAACATTCATAATGCATATGTCAAATGTCCCCCGTTACTAGTCCAAAAGAAAAGCCTTCTATGCGTGCTCAGATGGACGTGATTAAATTAAATAAAATATTTCAATCAGGATCTTTCAATAGAGGAAAAAAAAATGATCTCCTATAACTCGATGAATCATCTGCATGTCACAAACAGGCGCTTTTCCCGCTGGGTGGAATAATCTTTTGGCGGCCTTTTGTTATTCGTTTATGGGCCATGAGATTAGATATGAATATGAAACACAGAAACACACCCGTCAACATTAATCACCCGCCAAAACCTATGGGAAACACTCACACACTCACATCCCCATATCCTCCAACCCTGAGACTATACATGTATTACTAATGTGTGTGTGAGAGAAAGAGAAAGAGAAAGAGAAAGAGAAAGAGAAAGAGAGAATGTTTTGCCGTGGCGGGAGTAGCCTAACTTTTTCCAAAACTATTTTAGATTTTTTTCGTGAACACAAAAATCCAGTATCCTATACAACGTACACAGGGCTCCTATGGGCACATTCTGAAATCAACAACAAATAGGCCTATTTTTTGCTCCGAATTTCAAAGTTGTCAGGTTCTGAAATAATTAGACTTTGAATATTTTTTTATGTTTAAACTTAGATCATCAATGCTTAATTCAATGTAAACTTTTATAGGCTATCATTTGCTTTTTGTTATTACTCTGCTGTAGCATTATTTTACAGTATAACAACTGTCGTTTAGGCTACCCCTTCTCTTAACATGACTTTCAGATCAAGGCGAAACATGACAGAAATGTCCCGTTAAAAATATATGCAGAGTTAGTGACAGGTCAACAAAATATCACACCTAATTTTAGATAACTAGCCTAAATAGCCTTATTGTTGCCGATTTCAATACAAATATTTTGTTCATATGTGGTTAGCATACCACCGGGGCCTCGTGAGGACAATCTACCTGCCTGCCTGTCTACACGTGCCAATACCCTCAGTTGTTTTGACAGTTACCGGCAGGGTTCCGGTCCCACCCGCGTGCCCAGAGCAGCGGAAACCCGTCACCGAATATTTCCCGCGCCAAATACCTGTCAACGGAAAAATATCCACTATGATAACACGCGCCTGTCAATATAGCTCGGGAGGTCAGGTTACAGGTTTTGCTGACGTCTGTTTGATAGGAAGGGCGATTTGAAACACATGTTCATTTATTTTGAGAGACGTCATTAAAGGCCGAGTACAGTCAAAAACGTAATATCCTGTTATATATATATATATTTCCAAACTATGGTGTTGCAATAATACTGTGAAAACTGTTATATTTACTTTATGATATATTATGATATATTTACTTAATTTAAAGAAATGATTTGATATAGAGATATTAACAGCTACATTGGACCTTTAAACAATGTGAGTTGAAGGTCTTTGCTTAGCTGACTGATTAAAAAAACGTGTGTGGTGATGTAAGCCTATGTATTTGCACTGTGGGAGATGTGTTCGGTTACATTTGGTTAGTCATGTCACTGCGTGACATTTAAATAACCAAACAAGTTTGGGATCAATGGGTAAACGACACTGTATAGGCGATGCTGTCAATGTTTGAATGTGTGATTTGCGTGTGTTTTGCCTGAACTGGTCAGTCTGTGTCGCTGGAGAGTGTGAAATGAAGAGACCTTATCAGAGTAATGCCTCCTTATCATCCTAACTCCTTCGTGTGTGCCCATGGCACCCGTGCGCCACGCGCTCTCGCCAATCGCGATTTGAACACCGGCATGTTTTGGTTACTGACTATCTGTGTTGTGACATCAACCTCATAGACAGAGGCCACCTCAAATTTTACATATTTCTCCAACTAATGAGTCCTTCCAATGAAAGTTATGCTATCACAGTGGCATAAAAATAGGAACACGTTCCTCAAGGACGCCTAATAAAGCCTACTACCTCTTAATTTTCATAACACGAATTCTCCCATAAACATTTTCAACGAGTTGTGGATCGGGGGAGTATAGAGAGAGAGGGAGAGGGGACAGGAGAGGAGAGAGAGGAGCTCACGGCTCCGTCCTATAACCGCGCAAAATGACGTCTTCCCATCTCCAGTTGCATTACCCCTCTCTCTGTTTCTCCCTCTGTCTGCACCAGAAAGCACTTGCAGGCATCTCCAATCCCGAAGCCCGAAACTCTAAAGTTATTTTGAAGCACCCCAACGCAAAGCGCTGCTCGAGACCCGAAGCAATCACCGCCCCGTCTGACTCACGCTCAGAGCAACAGAAGAAAAACCCACCACCAACCCCAGAACCCCAGCTCCACTCCTCCCGCTGCCGCCCAGTCCAGTAATACAATACTCAGAAGTGACGCCAAGCGAGCATGTGAGTAACTAGGATAATTCCTTTTATGGTTTGCGACGGTTGGTATGTGGAGTCCGATGATGCTAGGTGAGGGAGTGAGTTAGTCAAGCCCATATGTTTGTCAGAGTTGGCGTATTTTTACACGGTGCTGATTAGTTCACCACGGCATCACACGCTTGCGAAAGGCGCACATAGGGTACCCATACTCGCGCGCACAAACAGTCACGCACGCGCAGTGACACACACTAACACACAAACAGTAGAAGTAGCCTGTAAGTACAACAACACGCAGCAATAACTAGGCTTATCTATTTTTCGGTGGTGGGTGTATTCCGAAAAGTAAAGAAAATATAACATATTTTTTACACAAAATAATGGTCTACGGAAGGCTAGAACTATAGGCCTATATTAAACTCAACGGAGAAGGCTAGTTAAAATGTTGACTTGCCTTAATCGTTCAGCTCATGCGGTCAGGAGCGTGCCTGCTGCGTGCAGCTTTTGGAAATTTATAGATTTGCTTTCGAACGCCATTGAATTATCTCGCAGGTTGCATTAATCCGGGTGATTACGTTTGATTTAATTTTCAGAATAATTAAAGTGAACCATCACTAAAATTAAAAGGGGTGGAGTGGGAGGGGGGATGGCAGGACGTGCGTCAGATGAAAGCGGCTGTTGTGATATTTGTGCACGGGATGACTCCAGCTCAGCGCTCGCCGCACGAATCCTGATTAAGTGATTAGATTGATAGGTGGAAGGGCCGGTAGACAGAAATGATTAAATTAGCATATCACAAATGCCTCGTGTGACGCCGAAATCCTGGTCGCCTGCTGTGGCGCAAGCCGCTCTGTTGCGGGTGGTGTTGCTGTGAATTCCCCAACCCCGAGATTAAACGGTGTAAGAAGACACAATATCTGCATTAGGTGGCAGCAAAGATACAGTACTCTCTAGAGAATGCATTTTCCATGGGACATATTTAAAACATATCCTCATACAGTCGTATGCAAAATAACACCTCCAACTTGAAAATGTCTTTAGAAAAAATACTATATCATTTAAAATGACACATTTACACGAGGAAAACATTTGAAAACAATATGAAGGCAAAATAGGCCTATTCATGATTGAAGCAGTAGACTACCCAGCCAGGTCGTTCAAGATTGACGTCAAAATTTGATGTCTATCCATGTCATTAGAAGTGTGAGCTATACCGTTTTATTGTGCAGGTTGCAGAATCCCGTTGTCCTATGAGTTGACGAGGGAGAAATAGGTGTGTACAATTAACTAATCGAATCAAACGTGCAGTGCGCTTTGCATGTTAATGCGGTGGCATGTCAATACAATTTAAGGGTGTCAGCTCCCTGATACAGAGATGGATGGCTCCACACTTCAAACCTCCACAGCTGCAAGTGAAACGAGCTTTTCTTAAATAGAAAACTTCAATACCTATTCCGACGAAGGGCTGCGACTGACGGAACGCTACAGCCGCCTGACCTCAAAGGCAAATTGCGGAACATTTGTGTTGTTGTTGTTTTTAATCGATAGGAGTTTTATACTGTAACATTCGATTGTCAAACTTGTAATAAATCGTAGGAACACGGTGAGTACTTGAAATTAAAGTGTAGGCCTAATGCCACGCAGAGGACAATGTGGCTTTTAGGTTCAAAACCATTTAACATATCCGCAAGAGCATATAATAATGGACTTAAACTTAGGCCTATCGTCGCTTTTCCAACACAACAATTGGCTAGAAATTCTTGCATTGATTCTTGCGAATACAAATATATAAAGATAATAGATCAGTCCAAATTTGAATGGAAAATAAAAACTACACTGGCTTTTTAACGTGTATGTAAATATATGGGTTGTATTTGGTCCATTTCAGAGGGATGCATACGTTAGTTTGTCAAGGGTGTTTACAGGCGGAGCTGTCCATGGTGCTGAAGGTAGCTTCTAAACTGGCGTTCAGGAGGGCGCAACATTATGTAGGCTCCTTAACGTTGCTGATAGAAATACCATGAATAGAGCTGACACGATACCCTACTCTACTTGACAGAGAGGCCTGTCTGTTCAACACAATACATTTCTACCTGAAAGTTCCACCACGTTGTGCCCTGCTGAACACTGCCCCTGAGCATCAGCTGTAAATATGTGTTCACTTGTCTTGCGCTGAAGTATCAATGCCAATAGGCTACCGACCAACACAGATCAATTTTAAAATACATCTAAAATCGTTCAATCTTATCTTAGCCCAGTCCTAAAAAACAAACACCGCCCCAAAATACATGCATGTCTATTGTGAGTGTGAGAATAGTGTATTGGTGTCCAGAGGAGTGTCATAGTCTAGTACTGGATAGGGGTCCTTATTTACCCCTTAATGCACTGATACTCCTAGTGTCTATAACAATTGCTACTGTGTTCATTCTCATCATCGCTCTCTCTTTTCATCAATACCAGCCAAGCAGTTTTATACTAAACAAAATGTAAACGCAACATGTAAAGTGTTGTTCCCATTTTTCACGAGCTGAAATAAAAGATTGCAGAAATGTTCCATACACACAAAAATATTTTTTCTCTCAAATTTTTGTGCACAAATGTGTTTACATCCCTGTTAGTGAGCATTTCTCCTTTGCCAAGATAATCCATCCACCTGACAGGTGTGGCATATCAAGAAGCTGATTGAACAGCATTATTATTACACATGTGCACCTTGTTCTGCGGACAATAAAAGGCCACTCTAAAATGTGCAGTTTCTATGCCACAGATGTCTCATGTTTCGAGGGAGCGTGCTATTGGCATGCTGACTGCAGGAATGTCCAACAGAGCTATTGCCAGATAATCAAATTTTCATTTCTCAACCATAAGCCTCCTCCAACATCCGTTTTAAAGAATTTGGCAGTACATCCAACCGGCCTCACAAACGCAGACCACGTGTAACCACGCCAGCCCAGGACCTCCACATCTGGCTTCTTCACCTGCTGGATTGTCTGAGAAGGGGGAGGGGGATGCTGAGGAGTATTTCTGCCTGTAATAAAGCCCTTTTGTGGGGGAAAAGTAATTATGTTTGGATGGGTCTGGCTCCCCAGTAGGTGGACCTGGCTCCCAAGTGGGTGGGCCTATGCCCTTCCAGGCCCACCCATGGCGGCACCCCTGGCCAGTCATGTGAAATCCATAGATTAAGGCCAAATGAATTTATTTTAATTGACTGATTTCCTCACATGAACTGTAACTCAGTAAAAGTCTTTGAAACTGTTGCGTGTTGCGTTTATATTTTTGTTCAGTTTCATTTCCTTTTGAAGACTTAAAGGAGACATGACATTTTTCAGAATGAATAGCACATAGTGTATCTCCAGGAGGGAACTGTTTCTCCTAGCGCCTAGTTTTTCTCTGCCCGGCTTTTGGGATGATTTACAGAATAAATCAAGCAACGATACAATGAGTCTTGAGTGTAATAAATGAGTAATCATTTCAATCAACAGGATATTAACAGGATTAATATTCATAGTTTTGGTCATGTAAATGTATTTCCTGCAACTCCATTATTAGTGCAGAGGCATAAATAAATCGCCATGGCGATCCCAGGGGCGATATCATTACAGCGTAAACAAAGCACACTCTGTAGCCATGACACTGAATAGTGACAAGATGGTAGGGGGCAGAACATTGTCTGTGTAGAGGGAGAGTAGGGGAGTGTGTATGTGTGTGTGTTTAAATCCAGGGGGTAAGGTGTGTTTGGGGATGGCTAGGGTGTCATCCCTGAGGGACAGATACATGGCCAGAGCACTTGAGGAATGGACAAAGTGGAGCGTTAAGACTGGGCTCCTGTCTCATCTCTCCAAGCCAAGCTGCTGTGGATCTAAAACAATACTGGAGCTGCTATATTTGTCTGTACACCCTGTACTAGTGTCAGTCAGAAACTGTCCCCTTTCTCTCTCTCTCGCTGTCTCTTTCTCTCTTCTGGTGCTTTCGTTCATTCTCTGAAGCTATAACATGTGTGACCTCTCAGTCCCAGTCCTGTAGAAGTCTCAGAGTCTGTGACTTTCCTCCAAGTCCCAGTCCTGTAGAAGTCTCAGAGTCTGTGACTTTCCTCCAAGTCCCAGTCCTGTAGAAGTCTCATAGTCTGTGACTTTCCTCCAAATCCCAGTCCTGTAGATGTCTCAGAGTCTGTGACTTTCCTCCAAGTCCCAGTCCTGTAGATGTCTCAGAGTCTGTGACTTTCCTCCAAGTCACAGTCCTGTAGATGTCTCAGAGTCTGTGACTTTCCTCCAAGTCCCAGTCCTGTAGAAGTCTCATAGTCTGTGACTTTCCTCCAAGTCCCAGTCCTGTAGAAGTCTCAGAGTCTGTGACTTTCCTCCAAGTCCCAGTCCTGTAGAAGTATCAGAGTCTGTGACTTTCCTCCAAGTCTCAGTCTTGTAGAAGTCTCAGAGTCTGTGACTTGGAGGAAAGTCACAGTCCTGTAGAAGTCTCAGAGTCTATGACTTTCCTCCAAGTCCCAGTCTTGTGTGACCTCTCAGAGTCTGTGACTTTCCTCCAAGTCCCAGTCCAGTAGAAGTCAGAGCTAGAGAGATAAAGCGCCATGCCACAGATATGAGCAGCTTTCCCCCCTCGTCAGCACTAAAGTGTATGTGTGGATCCTGTTGCGTGCGAGTCCTCCAATCCTCCATCTGTGTCTCTGTGACATTGATTATTGGGGTCAAATTAGGAGCGGGTCTGTTGTTAGGAGGCAGGTTACCGCGTCCTCCTCCTGTTCTAAGGAAGGACTGACACCTTACCGCCCCCAGCTGTACCATTACACTGAACTGTACTGGTGCCGGGAGGTTTAGAGAGCACAGATCTAACTTCACTGGCGCTCTGAGAAGTTTGAGGAATTAGTGTTGGCTTTCAATAGTTGGTGATAGTTCTGTTGTGATATCTTTCACATCCTGTCCTAGTCCCCTTTGGGTCGCAATACTTTATCTGATCAGAATAACATCATGCAAGCAGATAGTAAGGTTTAGATGTTATTGATCTCTCTCCGATACTTTACGTAGCTGAATTACATTATACTGTCATTCTATAAAGCAACATTTTACACAATATTATTAATTTACGAATACTTGAAAAATGAATTGTACTGCAATGTATGTGTACAAGTTAATGTGATGGTAATGTAAAAAACCTGTAGCAAAGATGACTAATTATTGTACTATATCCACTTTAATTTATTACATACTGTTTTCATCTGTGTCAAAAGAGAAAAAAAACACTGTTTTATAATAATAATGTATTGGGGGGTTAGAATGCCCTTTTCTCTTATGCAAAAATGACATCCGATATCAAACTGAACCTGAATGAATCACGTTGCCTCGGTAGACCAATCAATTCCATCAGAGAAAATGAAACAATTTGAAAAAAAGCATACGAAGATATTTTATTGGAAATTATAATAATGGAGAGATACATTTTTTTAGCCTTTTGATGAAACATTGAAGACCAAATTGGAACAGATAAAAACTAAATTAAGGGAAGAACCAAATATCAACTATGAGAAATTATGAGAAAATATTCCAGCCATAACCAGTCCTAATTATTATTCATTATTATCATAACACTGAGTTTGAGTAAATGTATTGGCAGAAAGCTCTGCATTTGCAACATCGTCCCTACATTAAGTCTGTCTGTAACGGCGAAGGTGCAAAACACAAACACAAGCACACACACTCACGGCACAGCATACGAAAGCTGTGAAATTCTCAACAAGCTCTCACAGTCTCACGTCCATTCATATTTCTCAAATCTTAGGTTTAGGCGTGAACTCTGAATGGTTAAGGTAAGGGTTGAGGTTTGTGATAGGCTTAAAACAAAAATGGCAAAAACAACTTTCTATTACTGCATTTGAACATTTAACCTTCGGCACTGAAGGCAGATGTTTATTCCCATGTGCCATCCCAGTTCACAACACCCTAGCGAAACCTACTTGAAGGTAACAGCGTTCACTGTTGTCCCTAGTGTCCGGTTTCCACTTAAACTCCCGACGTACTCAGAAATGGATGGACGACGAATATTGACTTGTATCGCGTGTGACCTGGCTGGGAATTCTACCTCCTTTCCCTCTTAAAAAAAGTTTTAATTGATCTCATGTGTGATAAGCTACTGCTGATGCTGGCATTTACATAGGGAATCAATGGGAGCTTCTTTATCAATGTATTGCTATAGGCAAACTGTGGCTTTCCCTTTGCCATAGTTATATAGATCCATGTGTGTCTGTTTTACAACATAGAAACAAGGGATAATAGTGTGTGTGTGTGTGTGTGTGTGTGTGTGTGTGTGTGTGTGTGTGTGTGTGTGTGTGTGTGTGTGTGTGTGTGTGTGTGTGTGTGTGTGTGTGTGTGTGTGTGTGTGTGTGTGTGTGTGTGTGTGTGTGTGTGTGTGTGTGTTTTCCTACACAGACACCATGGATTGATAATACACACAATGAGCCTGGTAGGCTTAGGATCAAATATGCACTGATATCCTGCAGGGCCGGCAGACAGGTGCAGTAACGTGCACCTCATCAGGACGAGCTTTTGGGAGTCACTGTTACTGTAAAACAGAAGGCACTGATTCTTTACCAGCTTACAGGCTGTGTGTGTGTGTGTGTGTATGTTTGTTCACTGATCGTTATCTGAATAGAAGTGCAAAGTACAGAGTAGTAATAGGTGGAATAATGAAAGTCATTCTCTACATTGCGGGTGAAGTTGACACACATTTGTAGCAGTTTTGTGATTCTGAATGAGCACTCACCCTCAGTGTTGATTGTGTAGGGGTTCTCTTGCACTGAATCTGGAAGGTCTCCCTCGACTCTCTTGGACTAGGAGGTACATATACTCCCATCTCTGGCTGACCTTAGCCTAAAGGATTTTGAGAACTATAATGCACAAAACAGTTACTAAATTAGAAAAAACACATCAACAACAATAAAAAACATAATCATAAATGTGAACTGCAATGACAGAGGCATCAATGAACATCTCCTTTTTGCAGCCTTCATCACATTGTGACGTGTGTATTGGAATCAATTAACACGGTCATTAGAATAAAATGAAATTGGGTGAATGTAGGCCTATGTCTACGTAGCACAGTGTGGACTGACATGTTCCCCCCTATTATCATTGCATTCATTTGATTGGGTGAATGTAGGCCTATGTCTACATAGCACAGTGTGGACTGACATGTTCCCCCTATTATCATTGCATTCATTTGATGGTCTATCCGTAGAGTTTATTTTGTAAAGAGACTACCTGTTACTGAATTTAAACCTAAACCTTTAGCCTACTTATATCCTGTAGAACTATCCCAGTATTTGTTAAAATCATCAAATATGTTTTCAAAACATCAGTCATTATTGTGATTGGGGATATGCTCAGCTCCTATTAACTTTTTTAACCCTAATTTCTGTATTTTGCACAAGCCTCAGGTAGTCGCAGACTTTAAAAAAATAAGATATTGTTGATAATTCACCAGTATGACAAGTTACATATTTAGGCTACTGGTGGTGCTTTCGGCAGCAACACTTGTCTGCAAATATCCCACCTCTCTCATTTTTCCTAACTTCAATTGAGGTGCGCTGCACATTGTTCAGTGGGAGACTTGTCCTTGAGATGCTTCTAGCGCTGATATAAGGACACGGACTGTGTCAGGCTAAAATCCATTCATCCCTTTTGTATTTAGCCTACTGAGAAACTGTTCTATTGGTTTCAGGTGACCGGTTTCATATTGTGCATTCGCCGCCACGTGGAGTTCTGTCTGTGTCTGTCTGTCTGTCTGTCTGTCTGTCTGTCTGTCTGTCTGTCTGTCTGTCTGTCTGTCTGTCTGTCTGTCTGTCTGTCTGTCTCTGTCTGTCTGTCTGTCTGTCTGTCTGTCTGTCTGTCTGTCTGTCTGTCTGTCTGTCTGTCTGTCTGTCTGTCTGTCTGTCTGTCTGTCTGTCTGTCTGTCAACGAGAGAGAGAGAGAGAGAGAGAGAGAGAGAGAGAGAGAGAGAGAGAGAGACGAAGGAGGGGTGTTATTGTAGCCTACTGTATCCAAAGAGGACATATGAATAAAAAAATAAAAGTCATAGTTATGTCGAGATCATAACTTATTTATCTCATGATTACGACATAACAAAAGTTGTTCTTTAGAGATAACGAGATAATCAACAGTACCATGCATTATCCATTAATTTGTTCGGATGCACGATAACCACCTCAGCCCTGTGGCTGCGTTGATCACAATACACTTGTGGGGCATTTAAGCCCTGAATGATTCTACATGATGCCTCCAAGACCAGCCAATCACATGCAAGGAACAACGCAGCTAACTCAGCTAGTCTTGTGAGCGAGCGAGCTAGCTAGCTTGTTAGCTAGGTAACCTTGTTAACTAGATAGCTTGTTATTTATGCTGGTTGTTAGCTTGCATAATTGATATGTGTATAATTATAAGGGACACTTCATGTTTTGTGGATAATATTTAAATTTACAGAGTAGGTGAGTTCCATTCCTGACAGGCTGATCACATTCAATAAGTCAAAATGCTGCCTTGTAAACTGTTTTATGGGTAATGCGCCTTGCAGGCAGATTAGCTGTCAACGTGCTTTATAGGAAGATGCATATCTGATCCAGGGGATGAGCTCTATTCCTGGCAGGCTGATCACGTTCAATAGAAGCCTCAGAGGCTGTTTCATAGGTAAGGCTCCTTGCAGACAGCCTAGAAGGCAGCATCCTGATATATCAGCCTCTGAGGCTGCTGATTAATCTTTTCACCTGCCAGGAAAAGAGGGCACCCACTCTTGATCATATATATAATGTACTGACTGCTAATCTGCGAGCAAGGAGCTTTACCTATGAAACAGCCAACAAGGTAGAATCCGGACTCAGCCTCTGACTCTCTTATTGAATCTGATCAGCTTTTCAAGAATGGAGCTCACCCACTCTGTAAATGTAAATATTATAGTATTTAAATATTGAAGTGTCCCTTACAATTATACACATATCCATTATGCAAGCTAACAACCAGCATAGATAACAAGCTATCTAGCTATCTAGTTAACAAGACTACCTAGCTAACAAGCTAGCTAGCTCGCTCGCTCACAAGACTAGCCAAGTTAGCTGCGTTGTTGCTTGCATGCGATTGGCTGTTGTCCTGTGGGGTGGCACACAGCATGGGAGACAGTGTTCTCCTGCCAGGCATCATTCAGGACTTAAATGCCTCACGAGAGCTTAGCTCCCCCACAAGCTGTTAGCTCAAGGTAAGGGAAAGTTAGCTTGCTAACATTCTAACTTAGAAACTGATAATGCGCTACAAACACAAATGAAAGCATGATGTTAGCATGAAATGTACCATTCCTTAGTGTAACATTCAATAAAAACGTATGTGCTGATCCACTTTGGGCTGTGCCGCCTCCGCCATACTGTCAATCTATCATCAATACGTCTACTCCCATTTATAGAGTTTCTCATCATCTATACAAAACAGCATTGCTATGTCGTGATCATGAGATACATAAGTTGTGATCTCGACATAACGAGGGAATAATCTTTGGATTCATATATCCCCTCTGGACTTTCGTAGACACACCCTCACATCATTCAGTATATGGTTAGGGAAGCAGATCAAGCATACAGCAGTTTCAGACCCTAATAGAATTGTGAACCATATTGATACTCACCATAAAGTATACAAAAAATAAACTGTATCGATATAGTGTTGCTAATTAACAGACCTACTAAATCTACCTCTGATAGCTACACTATCTGGTTTGCTGAGATTTCAGTACTCTTTATAGTAGTCTAGCCTATGATAATACTGTACCCTACCCTCCTCTCCCAGTGTGTGTTAGCCAACAGGGAAACTCTGCTGATGTGGAAAAGAAGCAGAGCAAGCAGCAGTGGGCAATGCAGGAAACAGGAAACACATCCCCCCTCTTTAAATAAACCTTTGTTTCTTTGTTTGTTTATCGGAGTCCTTTTCTGAATTCAGCGGGGGGGAATTTTTCACGTGAGACAGTTAGGCTTAGGGGACCGTGTAGCGCTCAGTAGCCTGAGACTTCCTCTCCTGTCCTGTCCCAGACCTCTTTCTCTCTCTCTCTCTTCCCTGAAATGTGATGCTGGTGCTTTTCAGTAAAGCAGGCTGTTTTCTGCTGGCTTGCAATAGGAGCCTGCCGGGAGCCGATTCTGTGTAGAGTGTGTGTGTGTCAGTGTGTGTACCAGTACACAGGCAGGGGAAAGAGCCGTCAGTTTATCCAGCACTCCTTTTTCTCTCTATTTCCCCTCCCTCCCTCCTTTCCTCCCACAAACCACACTCGCCAAGATAGAGGTCCCGCTTGGCGGTACACAGAGAACCACTCAGCCCCTGATCCAGAGACAGCAGACGGAGAGAAGAGAGGGAGAAACGAGAGGACGAGAAATAGAGCGAGCGTCACATTCACGTTTGTTGTGGCTGCAGCGACAGAGAGGACAAGAGAGAGAGAGAGAGAGAGAGAGAGAGAGGGGGGAAGACGACAGACGAGTGTGTCCTTGAAAACTGCATCACAACTCTTTCAAGAAAGCAGGAAGACTGTGAGTAACGTGCACCTCATCAGGGAAAGCGCGCGTGTGTGTGTGTGTGTGTGCGTGCATGTGTGTGTCCGTACATGCCTGTGTGCGTGCCTGTGTGTGTTTGTGTGCGTGTGAGTGTGTAGTGGTAAACCTGCTGCTCCTCCTCTGACCTGCCAAGCTGGGAGTGCTTGCTGTTGGATGTGCTAAAATTGTTTCACTGCCTAGATGCTCATGACAGGGGATTATGGACAATACAAAACGCTGTATGGTTCAGGAGAAGCTGCCAAACGTGGTGTGTGTGTGTGTGTGTGTGCGTGTGCGTGTTTGCGTGCTTGCGTGTGTACAGTACAATGTGAGCAGTATAGTACCATCTCTTTTGAGTAGTTTTGAAATATGGTTTGTGATTGAGAGCTTACTAGTAGTTGACCTAGAGTGTTCATATTTAATCATCTATTGGCACTCTTATTGAAGCCAGTGTGCAATATTATTACATACAGTATGTCAGTGTATCCCTTATCCGATTACTATATGCCAAAATATCAACCTTACAATATACAGTATGCAGTATGCATGGTCTTAATTCTAGAAAATTAATTTAGATATGCAAACCCATAAGTACTACATTTCTTCTGTGAACATCAGTGGTCAGCCTCAGAATCTAGCCAATGTTTGTTGTGTATATTTAGAATATAGAGCGATGTGATGTGGGGCCTTTTTCACCAGCCAATTGAGGTCACTCACTCAATAATTTAAAAAGTCAGTGGTCATCGGCCGCATCTTTGGCCCATTCACAGTGAGCTGTGCAGGTCAGATACACAGCGAGAGGGTGGGGGTTTGTAGCTAGCTGGTACACAACAGCAAGTCCACTTCTATTGAGGGGGTAAGCAGGAATGATATCTGGAGAAATTACACCTCTTGTGTAAGCGAATGAATGTGTGTTTATTGCATTCTCATTGATACGACGGAATTGAAAATGAATCAGGATAGCTGAACCGCTATACTTACAATAACAGTACTTAGAATCCAAATGCTTATTCTGAATGGTTGAATGGAGGGCTTGGAGGAGGCAACATGGCGTCCTAGCTCTGAAGTTGGCCAACATCTCTATATTCTATATCACTGTTCCCTCTGCTAACTTCCTCACAATGGGGTATTCTGCTATGGATGAATATGTTTGCTTGGATGTATCCTCTGTGTCTATTTCTACACTGAGACAAAGCTCCCCCTGAATGCTGATCTATGGTCAGTTTTGCGTCTCCCCCTTCCAATGGTTCAGTTTATGTTTTGAAGAGGGTAAGCTGATCCTAGATCAGTGCCTACTGGTAGGTCCAGCTCGAGGCCTGTATGACGTGTGTTCCTATTAATACCCATGCAGAGGGAGAGATGCCACTGGCTGTCCAATGACACACACACACAAACACACAGAGAGAGAGAGACTGCTAATCAGAGATTCACAGCCCTTAGGCAGCTGCAGTCCTCTCCCAGTGATGTAGGCAGTGACATCATGTCAAGCAGGAAGTGGATTTTAGAAGGAATCATGGCGATCTGAAGCACGCCGAGCGGGACGTTCTTTCTTACTTCCTTCTTTCCTTTCGTTGTGTTTATCTATCTTTCTGTCTCTCCCTCTCCCCCGCTCCATCTCTCGATCTTTTGCTGAGTATTAAGTGAAAGTAACTATTTAGGATCTCTCTCCGATTGTTTGAAGTCATGTGTTTGTCCAGTCTATCTCTCTGTTCTCTCTAAGCCTGTATTTACTTCTAATCCAGGCTTTGCTTCTGGCAACGAAAACCAAGTCAAATCCTGTAGACTTAGACCCAGGCTGATCCAATCATTAGTATTCCACTGCCATAATGTAGCCATCAACTTCAGGTCCCTTCCTCCCCCCCTCGTAAAAATGTATTCCTGTGCATGGCGGAGAGAGTGTATGCGCGCGCGCGCGCGTGTGTGTGTGTGTGTGTGTGTGTGTGTGTGTGTGTGTGTGTGTGTGTGTGTGTGCGTGTGTGCGTGCGTGCGTGCGTGCGTGCGTGCGTGCGTGCGTGCGTGCGTGCGTGCGTGCGTGCGTGCGTGTGTAGTACAGCAGGATTTGCGTGGTTTTGAGAAGACCCTGTGCATTAATGTAGCGGGATAGACCCGCGTTTGATTTTCTTTCCAAGGAAGTCGCCCATCATCTTAAGACATGACCAGAGCCGGTCAGATCTGCATGAATTCATTGGCTTGAATATAACCATATTGACGACACACACACACATATAGAAAAACTTTCAAAGTCTTCACATACGCTGCTGCTACTCTGTTTATTATCTATTCTTATTGCCTAGTCACTTTTACCCCAACCTACATGTACAAATTACCTCAATTACCTCAATTACCTCACCTACCTCGTAACCTTGCACATTGACTACTTGTATTCTCCTTCCCTATTTCTTTTGTTCTACTCTTTTTTCCCTACTTCTATTGTTCTACTCTCTCCTTCCCTACTTCCATTGTTCTACTCTCTCCTTCCCTACTTCCATTGTTCTACTCTCTCCTTCCCTACTTCCATTGTTCTACTCTCTCCTTCCCTACTTATATTGTTCTACTCTCTCCTTCCCTACTTCCATTGTTCTACTCTCTCCTTCCCTACTTCCATTTTTCTACTCTCTCCTTCCCTACTTCTATTGTTCTACTCTCTCCTTCCCTACTTCCATTGTTCTACTCTCTCCTTCCCTACTTATATTGTTCTACTCTCTCCTTCCCTACTTCTATTGTTCTACTCTCTCCTTCCCTACTTCCATTGTTCTACTCTCTCCTTCCCTACTTCTATTGTTCTACTCTCTCCCTCCCTACTTCCATTGTTCTACTCTCTCCTTCCCTACTTCTATTGTTCTACTCTCTCCTTCCCTACTTCCATTGTTCTACTCTCTCCTTCCCTACTTCCATTGTTCTACTCTCTCCTTCCCTACTTCTATTGTTCTACTCTCTCCTTCCATTGTTCTACTCTCTCCTTCCCTACTTATATTGTTCTACTCTCTCCTTCCCTACTTCCATTGTTCTACTCTCTCCTTCCCTACTTCCATTGTTCTACTCTCTCCTTCCCTACTTCTATTGTTCTACTCTCTCCTTCCCTACTTCCATTGTTCTACTCTCTCCTTCCCTACTTATATTGTTCTACTCTCTCCTTCCCTACTTCTATTGTTTTACTCTCTCCTTCCCTACTTCTATTGTTCTACTCTCTCCTTCCCTACTTCCATTGTTCTACTCTCTCCTTCCCTACTTATATTGTTCTACTCTCTCCTTCCCTACTTCTATTGTTTTACTCTCTCCTTCCCTACTTCCATTGTTCTACTCTCTCCTTCCCTACTTCCATTGTTCTACTCTCTCCTTCCCTACTTATAATGTTCTACTCTCTCCTTCCATACTTCCATTGTTCTACTCTCTCCTTCCCTACTTATATTGTTCTACTCTCTCCTTCCCTACTTCCATTGTTCTACTCTCTCCTTCCCTACTTATATTGTTCTACTCTCTCCTTCCCTACTTCAATTGTTCTACTCTCTCCTTCCCTACTTCCATTGTTCTACTCTCTCCTTCCCTACTTCTATTGTTCTACTCTCTCCTTCCCTACTTCCATTGTTCTACTCTCTCCTTCCCTACTTCTATTGTTCTACTCTCTCCTTCCCTACTTCCATTGTTCTACTCTCTCCTTCCCTACTTCCATTGTTCTACTCTCTCCTTCCCTACTTCTATTGTTCTACTCTCTCCTTCCATTGTTCTACTCTCTCCTTCCCTACTTCTATTGTTCTACTCTCTCCTTCCCTGTACTCTCTACTTCCCTACTCATGTTCTACTCTCTCCTTCCCTACTTCCATTGTTCTACTCTCTCCTTCCCTACTTCTATTGTTCTACTCTCTCATTCCTACTTCCATTGTTCTACTCTCTCTTCCCTACTCCATGTTCTACTCTCTCCTTCCCTACTTCCATTGTTCTACTCTCTCCTCCCTACTTAATATTGTTCTACTCTCTCCTTCCCTACTTCTATTGTTTTACCAAGCACACTATATCGAATTACTCATATTCAGAGCAGTAAACACACAACTATATCTCATTACTCAGTAGTCAACAGTACACCAACTATATCTAATTACTCAGTAGTCAACAGAGAGTACAACACAACTATATCTAATTACTCATTATCAACAGAGCAGTACAACACAACTATATCTAATTACTCAGTGTCAC
Organism: Salvelinus namaycush; assembly: GCF_016432855.1. NCBI lineage: Eukaryota > Metazoa > Chordata > Actinopteri > Salmoniformes > Salmonidae > Salvelinus > Salvelinus namaycush. The sequence continues at coordinate 14,318,983 of NC_052321.1, read as the reverse complement.
AGAGTGTACAGCACAACTATATCTAATTACCTAGTCATAGCAGTACAACACATATATCTAATTACTCATAGTCCAGAGCCAGTACACACAACTATATCTAATTACTCAGTAGTAACAGAGCAGTACAACACAACTATATCTAATTACTTCAGTAGTACAGAGCAGTACAACACAACTATATCTAATTACTCAGTAGTCAACAGAGATGTAAAGCACAACTATATCTAATTACTCAGTAGTCAACAGAGCAGTACAACACAACTATATCTAATTACTCAGTAGTCAACAGAGCATACAGCACAACTATATCTAATTACTCAGTAGTCAACGAGAGTACAGCACAACTATATCTAATTACTCAGTAGTCACAGAGCAGTACAACACAACTATATCTAATTACTCAGTTCACAGAGATTGTACAGCACAACTATATCTAATTACTCGTAGTCAACGAGCAGTACAACACAACTATATCTAATTACTCAGTAGTCACAGAGCAGTACAGCACAACTTATCTAATTACTCAGTAGTCAACAGTGTACACACAACTATATCTAATTACTCAGTAGTCAGAGCAGTACAACACAACTATATCTAATTACTCAGTATTAACAGAGCGTACAACCACAACTATATCTAATTACTCAGTAGTCAACAGAGATGTACCACAACTATATCTAATTACTCAGTAGTCAACAGAGCAGTACAACACAACTATATCTAATTACCCAGTAGTCAACAGATGTACAGCACAACTATATCTAATTACTCAGTAGTCAACGAGAGTACAGCACAACTATATCTAATTACTCAGTAGTCAACAGAGATGTACAGCACAACTATATCTAATTACTCAGTAGTCAACAGAGCATGTACAACACAACTATATCTAATTACTCGTAGTCAACAGAGCATGTACAACACAATATCTAATTACTCAGTAGTCAGAGCGTCAACACAACTATATCTAATTACTCAGTAGTAACAGAGCAGTACAACAACAACTATATCTAATTACTCAGTAGTCAACAGAGATGTACAGCACAACTATATCTAATTACTCAGTAGTCAACAGAGCAGTAAACACACAACTATATCTAATTACTCAGTAGTCAACAGAGCAGTACAACACAACTATATCTAATTACTCAGTAGTCAACAGAGATGTACAGCACAACTATATCTAATTACTCAGTATCAGAGCAGTCAACACAATATATCAATTACTCTAGTCAACAGAGATGTACAGCACAACTATATCTAATTACTCAGTAGTCAACAGAGCATATACAGCACAACTATATCTAATTACTCAGTAGTCAACAGAGCAGTACAACACAACTTATCTAATTACTCAGTAGTCAACAGAGCAGTACACACACAACTATATCTAATTACTCAGTAGTCCAGAGCAGTACAACACAACTATATCTAATTACTCAGTAGTCAACAGAGATGTACAGCACAACTATATCTATTACTCTAGTCAACAGAGCATACAAACACAACTATATCTAATTACCTCAGTAGTCAACAGAGCAGTACAACACAACTATATCTAATTACTCAGTAGTCAACAGAGATGTACAGCACAACTATATCTATTCTCAGTAGTCAACAGAGATGTACAGCACAACTATATCTAATTACTCAGTAGTCAACAGAGCAGTACAACACAACTATATCTAATTACTCAGTAGTCAACAGAGCAGTACAGCACAACTATATCTAATTACTCAGTAGTCAACAGAGATGTACAGCACAACTATATCTAATTACTCAGTAGTCAACAGAGCAGTACAACACAACTATATCTAATTACTAAGTAGTCAGAGCAGTACAACACACACTATATCTAATTACTCAGTAGCAACAGAGATGTACAGCACACTATATCTAATTACTCAGTGTCAACAGAGCATGTACACACAACTATATCTAATTCTCAGTAGTCAACAGAGCAGTACAGCACAACATATCTAATTACTCAGTAGTCAACAGAGCAGTACAGCACAACTATATCTATTACTCAGTAGTCAACAGAGCAGTACAGCACAACTATATCTAATTACTCAGTAGTCAACAGAGCATACAACACAACTATATCTAATTACTCAGTAGTCAACAGAGAGTACAACACAACTATATCTAATTACTCAGTAGTCACAGAGCAGTACAACACAACTATATCTAATTACTCAGTAGTCAACAGAGCAGTACAACACAACTATATCTAATTACTCAGTAGTCAACAGAGCAGTACAACACAACTATATCTAATTACTCAGTAGTCAACAGAGCAGTACAGCACAACTATATCTAATTACTCAGTAGTCAACAGAGATGTACAGCACAACTATATCTAATTACTCAGTAGTCAACAGAGCAGTAACACACAACTATATCTAATTACTCAGTAGTCAACAGAGCAGTACGCACAACTATATCTAATTACTCAGTAGTAACAGAGATGTACAGCACAACTATATCTAATTACTCAGTAGTCAACAGAGCAGTAAACACAACTATATCTAATTACTCAGTAGTCAACAGAGCAGTACACACACACTATATCTAATTACTCAGTAGTCACAGAGCAGTACAACACAACTATATCTAATTACTCATAGTTAACAGAGATGTACAGCACAACTATATCTAATTACTCAGTAGTCAACAGAGGCATTACAACACAACTATATCTAATTACTCAGTATTCAACAGAGCAGTACACACAACTATATCTAATTACTCAGTATCAGAGATGTACAGCACAACTATATCTATTACTCAGTAGTCAACAGAGCAGTACAACACAACTATATCTAATTACTCAGTAGTAACAGAGATGTACAGCACAACTATATCTAATTACTCAGTAGTCAACAGAGCAGTACACACACAACTATATCTATTACTCAGTAGTCAACAGAGCATGTACAGCACAACTATATCTAATTACTCAGTAGTCAACAGAGCAGTACAACCACAACTATATCTAATTACTCAGTAGTCAAACAGAGATGTACAGCACAACTATATCTAATTACTCAGTAGTCAACAGAGCAGTACAACACAACTATACTAATTACTCAGTAGTCACGAGCATACAGCACAACTATATCTAATTACTCAGTAGTCAACAGAGCAGTACAACACAACTATATCTAATTACTCAGTAGACAGAGCAGTACAGCACAACTATATCTAATTACTCAGTAGTCAACAGAGCAGTACAACACAACTATATCTAATTACTCAGTAGTCAGAGATGTACAGCACAACTATATCTAATTACTCAGTAGTCAACAGAGCAGTACAACACAACTATATCTAATTACTCAGTAGTCAACAGAGCAGTACAGCACAACTATATCTAATTACTCAGTAGTCACAAGCATGTACACACACACTATATCTAATTACTCAGTAGTCAACAGAGCAGTACAACACAACTCTATCTAATTACTCAGTATTCAACAGAGCAGTACAACACAACTATATCTAATTACTCAGTAGTCAACAGAGCAGTACAACACACTATATCTATTATCATAGTACAGAGCAGTATACAACAACTATATCTAATTACTCTAAGTCAACAGAGATGTACAGCACAACTATATCTAATTACTCAGTAGTCAACAGAGAGTACAGCACAACTATATCTATTTACTCAGTATTCAACAGAGCAGTACAACACAACTATATCAATTACTCAGTAGTCAACAGAGCTGTACAACACAACTATATCTAATTACTCAGTAGTTAACAGAGAGTACAGCACAACTATATCTAATTACTCAGTAGTCAACAGAGCAGTACACACAACTATATCTAATTACTCAGTAGTCAACAGAGCGTACAGCACAACTATATCTAATTACTCAGTAGTCAACAGAGCAGTACAACACAACTATATCTAATTACTCAGTATTCAACGAGAGTAAAGCACAACTATTCTATTTACTCAGTAGTCAACAGAGCAGTACAACACAACTATATCTAATTACTCAGTAGTCAACAGAGATGTACAGCACAACTATATCTAATTACTCAGTAGTCAACAGACAGTACAACACAACTATATCTAATTACTCAGTAGTCAGAGCATACAGCACAACATCTCTAATTACTCATAGTCACAGAGCAGTACAACACAACTATATCTAATTACTCAGTAGTCACAGAGCAGTACAGCACAACTATATCTAATTACTCAGTAGTCAACAGAGGCAGTACAGCACAACTATATCTAATTACTCAGTAGTCACAGAGATGTACAGCACAACTATATCTAATTACTCAGTAGTCAACAGAGAGCAGTACAACACAACTATATCTAATTACTCAGTAGTCACAGAGAGTACAGCACAACTATATCTAATTACTCAGTAGTCAACAGAGCAGTACAACACAACTATATCTATTACTCAGTAGTCAACAGAGCAGTACAACACAACTCTATCTAATTACTCAGTAGTCAACAGAGCAGTAACACAACTATATCTAATTACTCAGTAGTCAACAGAGCAGTACAACACAACTATATCTAATTACTCAGTAGTCAGAGCAGTAACACAACTATATCTAATTACTCAGTATCAACAAGATTACAGCACACTATATCTAATTACTCAGTAGTCAACAGAGTGTACAGCACAACTATATCTAATTACTCAGTAATCAACAGAGCAGTACAACACAACTATATCTAATTACTCAGTAGTCAACAGAGCAGTACAACACAACTATATCTAATTACTCAGTAGTCAACAGAGCAGTACAGCACAACTATATCTAATTACTCAGTAGTCAACAGAGATGTACAGCACAACTATATCTAATTACTCAGTAGTCAACAGAGCAGTACAGCACAACTATATCTAATTACTCAGTAGTCAACAGAGATGTACAGCACAACTATATCTAATTACTCAGTAGTCAACAGAGATGTACAACACAACTATCTAATTACTCAGTAGTCAACAGAGATGTACAACACAACTATATTAATTACTCAGTAGTCAACAGAGCAGTACAACACAACTATATCTAATTACTCAGTAGTAACAGAGATGTACAACAACACTCTATCTAATTACTCAGTAGTCAACAGGATGTACAACACAAACTATATCTAATTACTCAGTAGTTAACAGAGATGTCAGTACACAACCATATCTAATTACTCAGTAGTCAACAGAGCAGTACAACACAACTATATCTAATTACTCAGTAGTCAACAGAGCAGTACAGCACAACTATATCTAATTACTCAGTAGTCAACAGAGAAGTACACACAACTATATCTAATTACTCAGTAGTCAACAGAGATGTACACACAACTATATCTAATTACTCAGTAGTCAACAGAGCATGTACGCACAACTATATCTAATTACTCAGTAGTCAACAGAGCCAGTACAACACAACTATATCTAATTACTCATAGTCAACAGAGCAGTACAGCAAAACTAATCTAATTACTCAGTAGTCACAGAGAGTACAGCACAACTATATCTAATTACTCAGTAGTCAACAGAGCAGTACAAGCACAACTATATCTAATTACTCAGTAGTCACAGAGATGTACAGCACAACTATATCTAATTACTCAGTAGTCAACAGAGATGTACAGCACACAACTATATCTAATTACTCAGTAGTCAACAGAGCTGTACAACACAACTATATCTAATTACTCAGTAGTCACAGAGATGTACAACCACCTATATCTAATTACTCAGTAGTCAACAGAGCAGTACAACACAACTATATCTAATTACTCAGTAGTTAACGAGATGTACAACACAACTATATCTAATTACTCAGTAGTCAACAGAGATGTACAACACAACTATATCTAATTACTCAGTAGTCAACAGAGATGTACAGCACAACTATATCTAATTACTCAGTAGTCAACAGAGCAGTACAACACAACTATATCTAATTACTCAGTAGTCAACAGAGATGTACAGCACAACTATATCTAATTACTCAGTAGTCAACAGAGCAGTACAACACAACTCTATCTAATTACTCAGTAGTCAACAGAGCAGTACAACACAACTATATCTAATTACTCAGTAGTCAACAGAGCAGTACAACACAACTATATCTAATTACTCAGTAGTCAACAGAGATGTAAACCACAACTATATCTAATTACTCAGTAGTCAACAGAGCAGTAACACACAACTATATCTAATTACTCAGTAGTTAAACAGAGATGTACAACACACCTTATCTAATTACTCAGTAGTCAACAGAGATGTACAACACAACATATCTAATTACTCAGTAGTACCAGAGATGTACAGCACAACTATATCTAATTACTCAGTAGTCAACAGAGCAGTACAACACACTATATCTAATTACTCAGTAGTCAACAGAGCAGTACAACACAACTATATCTAATTACTCAGTAGTCAACAGAGATGTACAGCACAACTATATCTAATTACTCAGTAGTTAAAGAGCAGTACAACGCAACTATATCTAATTACTCTAAGTCAACAGAGATGTACAACACAACTATATCTAATTACTCAGTAGTCAACAGAGATTGTACAACACAACTATATCTAATTACTCAGTAGTCAACAGAGCAGTCAGCACAACTATATCTAATTACTCAGTAGTCAACAGAGATGTACAGCACAACTATATCTAATTACTCAGTAGTCAACAGAGCAGTACAGCACAACTACATCTAATTACTCAGTAGTCAACAGAGCAGTACAACACAACTATATAATTACTCAGTAGTCACAGAGCAGTATAACACAACTATATCTAATTACTCAGTAGTCAACAGAGATGTACAACACAACTATATCTAATTACTCAGTAGTCAACAGAGCAGTACACAACAACTATATCTAATTACTCAGTAGTAACAGAGATGTACAGCACAACTATATCTAATTACTCAGTAGTCAACAGAGCAGTACAACACAACTATATCTAATTACTCATAGTCAAAGAGCAGTACAACACAACTATATCTAATTACTCAGTAGTCAACAGAGCAGTACAGCACAACTATATCTAATTACTCAGTAGTCAACAGAGCAGTACAACACAACTATATCTAATTACTCAGTAGTCAACAGAGCAGTACAGCACAACTATATCTAATTAAGTAGTTAACAGAGCAGTACAGCACAACTATATCTAATTACTCAGTAGTCAACAGAGATGTACAGCACAACTATATCTAATTACTCAGTAGTTAACAGAGCAGTACACACAACTATATCTAATTACTCAGTATCAACAGGACAGTACAACACAACTATATCTAATTACTCAGTAGTCAACAGAGATGTACAGCACAACTATTCTAATTACTCAGTAGTCAACAAGCAGTACAGCACAACTATATCTAATTACTCAGTAGTCAACAGGACAGTACAACACATCTATCTAATTACTCAGTAGTCAACAGAGATGTACAGCACAACTCTATCTAATTCTCAGTAGTCAACAGAGGATGTACAGCACAACTATATCTAATTACTCAGTAGTCAACAGAGCATACAGCACAACTCTATCTAATTACTCAGTAGTCAACAGAGATGTACAGCACAACTATATCTAATTACTCAGTAGTCAACAGAGCAGTACAACACAACTATATCTAATTACTCAGTAGTCAACAGAGCAGTACAACACAACTATATCTAATTACTCAGTAGTCAGAGCAGTACAACACAACTATATCTAATTACTCAGTAGTCAACAGGACAGTACAGCACAACTATATCTAATTACTCAGTAGTCAACAGAGATGTACAGCACAACTATATCTAATTATCAGTAGTCAACAGAGCAGTACAGCACAACTATATCTATTACTCAGTCAACAGAGCAGTACGCACAACTATATCTAATTACTCAGTAGTCAACAGAGATGTACAGCACAACTATATCTAATTACTCAGTAGTCAACAGAGCAGTACAGCACAACTATATCTAATTACTCAGTAGTCAACAGAGCAGTACAACACAACTATATCTAATTACTCAGTAGTCAACAGAGCAGTACAGCACAACAATTATCTAATTACTCAGTAGTCAACAGAGCAGTACAACACAACTATATCTAATTACTCAGTAGTCAACAGAGCAGTACAGCACAACTATATCTAATTACTCAGTAGTCAACAGAGATGTACAGCACAACTATATCTAATTACTCAGTAGTCAACAGAGCAGTACAGCACAACTATATCTAATTACTCAGTAGTCAACAGGACAGTACAACACAACTCTATCTAATTACTCAGTAGTCAACAGAGATGACAGCACAACTCATCTAATTACTCAGTAGTCAACAGAGATGTACAGCACAACTATATCTAATTACTCAGTAGTCAACAGAGCAGTACAGCACAACTCTATCTAATTACTCAGTAGTCAACAGAGATGTACAGCACAACTATATCTAATTACTCAGTAGTCAACAGAGCAGTACAGCACAACTATATCTAATTACTCAGTAGTCAACAGAGCAGTACAACACAACTATATCTAATTACTCAGTAGTCAGAGCAGTACAACACAACTATATCTAATTACTCAGTAGTCAGAGCAGTACAGCACAACTATATCTAATTACTCAGTAGTCAGAGCAGTACAACACAACTATATCTAATTACTCAGTAGTCAGAGCAGTACAGCACAACTATATGCAAAACCACACTGTTTCTTTGTTTTGTATCACATTCCTATGTTAAAACGGGGGGGGCAAAAATGCAATATCAGACATGTCCCCCCGTCCCCAGTGAAAGTTGCGCCCCTGGCAACAGCTATATCTAATCAAAGCACACACACGTGACAGGCAGCCCAGCCCCTCTCTCCATGCGTCGTCTGCAGTTCCACACACCTGATCCCCAAATAAAAGGCTTCATCTTCTGGCTCTGTGGCATGGTGTGATTTCATTAAGACCAAGCACATCAATCCCATATGTGGAACATAACACATCATTCTGCAGCTCTCCCTGCTACCACCCTGCTACTAAATATGATTCCAATCAATGGTTTAATGGATTGAAGGCACTAACCCATTCTGTTTGGCACAGAGAAAGGGCCGTGGTTGATGAGTTGTGTATGTGCTTGCGTCCGTGTGTGCACACGCATGTGTGTGGTTAGGGACAATCATTGTTAAACGTCTAGAGTTAGACCCAGTCAATATTTGTTCATTAGCTTAACATTGTCATTAAATGTACTACAGGCTCATCCAGTTAAATAATGAAATGTATTATTTGGCAACACTTTCAGATTGAATACCTTTCTGATTGTTAGAAAACCAGACCTTTAAGGCAGCACTTTAAACTGACAGCATGTGGTCGAGTCTTTCAGGTACAGGACCTGCCTATCTGACCTGTGGCACATCTGTTTCTGTGTTTGAGATGATGTCATAAGAAGCTATATTAAACTATTTCAAAAGCCCTACTGGACACACTGGATTCAAATACCCAGACTAGAGTCCAAAAAGCTGTGCTATGAAAACAAAGGGAGTGGACACAGGCAGCACGGCCATCACATTACCTCAGCGTCCAGTCCTGTCATTGACAGCCAGTGTTGCTGTACCAGC
>NC_052321.1:13567110-13615094 GCF_016432855.1 Salvelinus namaycush | reverse complement strand
TTTTCGTTCTTCCTCTTTGGCTATACACCACTCCGCCTCTGTCTTTTCCCCCCCTTGCTTCCTTTGATTGTGCTACCCTCTCCCACACCTTGCCCTTAATAATCCTCCCCAATTCCCCCCCATGATTGAGTGTAGCTCATTACGGAGAGTTAGCTGCGGTACATATAGTTATCCATTCCAGATATTTAATCTCAGGACAGAGAAAGTACGCTCATGCGACATGAGAGATAGCTCATGACAGAGATGCAGCTCAGGACAGAGGCAGCTCCGACAGTAAGAGCCGCTCCGGACAGAAGGCAGCTCCGGACGTGGCAGCTCCGGACTGGAATGCAGCTCCGACTGAATGGCAGTTCCGGACTGAGTGGCACAGCTCCGGACTGAGTGGCACTCCGGACTGGTGGCAGCTCCGGACTGAGTGGCAGCTCCGGACTGGGTGCAGCTCCGGCTGGGTGGCAGCTCCGGACTGGAGGGCAGCTCATGACTGGAGGGCAGCTCATGACTGGAGGGCAGCTCATGACTGGAGGGCAGCTCATGACTGAGGGCAGCTCATGACTGGAGGCAGCTCATGACGGAGGGCAGCCCAGACTGTAGGGCAGTTCTGACTGTAGGGCAGCTCATGACTATAGGGCAGCTCCTGACTGGTGGCGGCTCTGGCAGCTCCTGACTGTCGGCGGCTCTGGCAGCTCCTGACTGGCTGGCTCTCTGGCAGCTCCTGACTGGCTGGCGGCTCTGGCAGCCCTGACTGGCTGGCGGCTCTGGCGCTCCTGAGGCTGGCGCTCTGGCAGCTCCTGACTGGCTGGCGGCTCTGGCAGCTCCTGACTGACGGACGCTCTAGCGGCTCCTGACTGACGACGCTCTAATGCTCGGGACAGACGGGTGGCTCTAATGGCTCGTGGCAGACGGATGGCTCAGATGGCGCTAGGCAGACAGATGGCTCAGACGGCGCTGGGCAGACGGATGCTCGATGGCGCTGGGCAGACGGAGGCTCAGATGGCGCTGGGCAGACGGATGGCTCAGACGCGCTGGGCAGACGGATGGCTCAACGGCGCTGGGCAGACGGATGGCTCAGACGGCGCTGGGCGACGGATGGCTCAACGGCGCTGGGCAGACGGATGGCTCAGACGGCGCTGGGCAGACGGATGTCGACGGCGCTGGGCAGACGGATGGCTCAGATGGTGCTGGGCAGGCAGCAGCTCAGACGGGCCTGGGCAGGCAGGCAGTGCAGGCGCTCAGACGGCGCTGGGCAGACAAGCAGTGCAGGCGGCGTTGAGCAGACGAGCAGTGCAGGCAGTTCAAACGGCGCTGGGCAGGCAGGCAGCTCAGACGGCGCTGGACAGACGAGCGTGGCAGCGGCGTTGAGCAGACGGCAGTGCAGGCAGTTCAGACGGCGCTGGCAGCAGGCAGCTCAGACGCGCTGGACAGACGAGCAGTGCGGCGCGTTGGGCAGACGGCCGACTCTGACCTGCTGAGGCGCACAGTAGGCCTGTTGCGTGGTGCCGGAACTGGTGTACCGGACTGGAGACACGCACCTCAAGGCTAGTGCGGGGAGCAGGAACAGGGCACACTGGACTCTCGATGCGCACTATAGGCTGGTGCGTGGTACCGGAACTGGAGGTACTGGGCTGGAGACACGCACCACAGGGAGAGTGCGTGGAGGAGGAACAGGCTCTGGAGACGCACTGGAAGCCTGGTGCGTGGTGTAGGCACTGGTGGTACTGCGCTGGAGCGGGAAGGTAGCGCCGGAATACCGGACCGTGCAGGCGTACTGGCTCCCTTGAGCACTGAGCCTGCCCAACCTTACCTGGTTGCATGCTCCCCGTAGCCCGTCCAGTGCGGGGAGGTGGAATAACCGCACTGGGCTGTGTTGCGAACCGGGGACACCATGCGTAAGGCTGGTGCCATGTACACCGGCCCGAGGAGACGTACTGGAGGCCAGATATGTAGAGCCGGCTTCATGGCACTTGGCTCAATGCTCACTCTAGCCCGCCCAGTGCGGGGAGGTGGAATAACCCGCACCGGGCTATGCACCCGTACAGGAGACACCGTGCCGCTCTCCCGCATAACACGGTGTCTGCCCATACTCCCGCTCTCCACGTAAGCATGGGAAGTGGGCGCAGGTTTCTACCTACCTTCGCCACACTACCCTTTAGCCCCCCCCCAATAAATTTTTGGGGTTTCTTCACGGGCTTCCAGCCAGCTTCCGTGCTGCCTCCTCATACCACCGCTCCTGGCTTTAGCTGCCTCCATCTCATCCCGAGAGCGCGATATTCTCCAACCTTAGCCCAGGGTCCTTCCCCGTTCAATATTTGCTCCCATGACCATTCCTCCTGGTACCGCTGCTGCTGTCCGTTCTCACGCTGCTTGATCCGGTTTGGTGGGTGGTTCTGTAACGCAGTCTACTTCGTCCTCCTCCTCAGACGAGGAGAGGCGAGAAGGATCAGAGGACCAATGTGCAGCGTGGTAATTTGACATAATAATTTAATGGACAAAACAAAAACACTTAACAAAATAACAAAAGAACATACCGTCACAGTCCTAGCTGGTGCAGAACACAAACACAGAGACAGGAAACAACCACCCCAATCCCCAACACAAAACAAGCCACTATATTGATTCTCAATCAGGGACAACGATTGACAGCTGTCTCTGATTGAGAACCATATCAGGCTGAACATAGAAACAGACGAACTAGACACACAACATAGAATTCCCACCCAGCTCACGTCCTGACCAACACTAAACAAGCAAAACACATAAGAACTCTGGTCAGGACGTTACAATTGTAGCCATGAAATGCTTGGAAAGGCTTGTCATGGCTCACATCAACACCATCATCCCAGACACCCTGGACACACTCCAATTCACATACCGCCCCAACAGATCCACAGATGACGCAATCTCTATTGCACTTCACACTGCCCTCCCCACATGGACAAGAGGAATACCTACGTGAGAATGCTGTTCATTGACTGTAGCTCAGCGTTCAACAACATAGTGCCCTCCATGCTCATCACTAAGCTCAAGACCCTGGGACTGAACAACCCCCTCTGCAACTAGATCCTGGACTTCAAATCAAATCAAGCTTTATTTATACAGCACATTTCAGACATGGAATGCAACGCAATGTGCTTCACAGGAAAAAATGAGAATAAAAACTTAAATATTTACTACACAAATATAAGAGGATACATTTTTTTATAAAAATCATTCCCAGTTTCGGCCCCCCTCAAGTTCTCTGGCTGGCTATTCCAGAGGCTGGGGGCATAATAACTAAAGTCTGCCTCTCTTGACCCTAGGCTTTGGGATAGTTAAAAAGCCAGTGCCAGAGGACCTGATGGACCTACTGGGTACATAACTTAAAAGCAGGTCTGACATGTATTGGGGTGCACAATTGAGGATTGATTTAAAAACGAATAGAAGAACCTTAAAATTGCCCCACCTTGGCAATGTTCCTCAGGTGGTAAAAAGCCATCTTGGTCACATTCCTAATGTGTGATTTGAAATTGAGTTCAGAATATGAAATAACACCTAGGTTGTTTATCTGGAGTTTTATCTTTAGTGTCCGTGAATTACAATCTGCAGCCAGATTCTCAATCTGTGCTTTGGCTCCATCGATAAGTACCTTGGTCGCCCCCAGGTGTTGAGGGTAGGCAACAACACATCCACCACTCTGACCTTCAACAAGGGGCTCCTCAGGGGTGCGTATTTAGTCCCCTCCTGTGCTCCCTCTTCACCCACGACTGCATGGCAGCGCACGATACTCCAACACCATCATTAAGTTTGCTGAAGGCACAACGTGGTTGGCCTGATCACCGACGACGATGAAATAGCCTACAGGGAGGAGGTCAGTGACCTGGCAGTGTGGTGCCAGGACAACAACCTCTCATTCAACATCAGCAAGACAAAGGAGCTGAACGTAGACTTCAGGAAATGGAGGGCCGAGCACACTCCCATCCACAACGACGGGGCTGTTGTGGAGCGGGTTGGGAGATTCAAGTTCCTCGGTGTCCACATCACCAAAGAATTATCATGGTCCACACACACCAACATAGTTGTGGAGAAGGCCCGAGAGAGCCGTCTCCAAAAAAAGATTTGGCATGGTTCCTCAGATCCACAAAAGTTCTACAGCTGCACCATGTAGAGCATCTTGACATGCTGCGTCACCGCTTGGTATGACAACTGCTTGGCATCTGACCGCAAGGCGCTACAGTACATAGTGCGTACGGCCCAATACATCACTGGGGCTGAGCTCCCTGCCATTCCGAACCTCTATACAGGGCGGTGTCAGAGGAAGGCCCTAAATATTGTCAAAGAATCCCACCACCCAAGTCATAGACTGTTCTCTTTGCTAACGCACGGAAAGCAATACCGATGCACCAAGTCTGCAACCAACAGGACCCTGGACAGCTCTACTCCCAAGCCATAAGACTGCTAAATAGTTAGTCTGGGTAGCTATTGGTTAACTACTTAACTATCTGCATTGACCCTTTTTGCAGTAACTCTTTTGACTCATCACATATGCTGCTGCTACTGTTTATTAACTATCCTGTTGCATTTTCACTTTATCACTACCTACCGTACATGTACAAATCTACCTCAATTACCTCGTACCCCTGAATACATACCCCGTGTATATAGCCAAGTTATCGTTACTCATTGTGTATTTATTCCTTGTATTATTTTTCTATTATTTCAATTTTTTCTCTCAGCATTGTTGGAAAGGGCTGGTAAGTAAGCATTTTACTGTTGGTCTACACCTGATGTTTACAAAGCATGTGACAAATACACTATGATTTAATTTGAGAAAATCGGTTACTGGTGGGATTTCAAAACATACTGGGTACTTTTGGCAACATTACTTTACAGTTACATGACATGGAAGTGTTGAGGTATTTATCACAATACATTTGTTTGGTATAAAAAGTAATTAAGCGAGTTTGTTTTTAATCAATTTCCAACAATCCATTTAAATACTATTGATACCTCTTTTTTCTAGATAATTACATTGGTTTTGTTGATTGAGTTCCGTTGGATAGCCTGGATACAATAATAGATTTTGTTGATTGAGTTCCGTTGGCTAGCCTGGATACAATAATAGATTTTGTTGATTGAGTTCCGTTGGCTAGCCTGGATACAATAATAGGTTTTGTTGATTGAGTTCCGTTGGCTAGCCTGGATACAATAATAGGTTTTGTTGATTGAGTTCCGTTGGCTAGCCTGGATACAATAATAGGTTTTGTTGATTGAGTTCCGTTGGCTAGCCTGGATACAATAATAGATTTTGTTGATTGAGTTCCGTTGGCTAGCCTGGATACAATAATAGGTTTTGTTGATTGAGTTCCGTTGGCTAGCCTGGATACAATAATAGGTTTTGTTGATTGAGTTCCGTTGGCTAGCCTGGATACAATAATAGGTTTTGTTGATTGAGTTCCATTGGCTAGCCTGGATACAATAATAGGTTTTGTTGATTGAGTTCCATTGGCTAGCCTGGATACAATAATAGGTTTTGTTGATTGAGTTCCGTTGGCTAGCCTGGATACAATAATAGATTTTGTTGATTGAGTTCCGTTGGCTAGCCTGGATACAATAATAGGTTTTGTTGATTGAGTTCCGTTGGCTAGCCTGGATACAATAATAGGTTTTGTTGATTGAGTTCCGTTGGCTAGCCTGGATACAATAATAGGTTTTGTTGATTGAGTTCCATTGGCTAGCCTGGATACAATAATAGGTTTTGTTGATTGAGTTCCATTGGCTAGCCTGGATACAATAATAGATTTTGTTGATTAAAGGTCCACTATCGTAGGAAGAGTGTAATTGTCTGTGAAAATTAAACTTTCTTTAATGATTTCTTACAAAACAACATCTGCACAGAATAACCTCTGAACCATTTGTTAACAGTTTCTCTAGTTATATTCCTGGCAGCTGGAGAAGTAGTGCTGTATCTCTACAATAACGACTGCATCACTCTAGTGGGTTGAAACTGAAACGCATGTCTAAGATATGAACCTTTAACTCTTTACACCATAGGAATAGGGGAGTGTGTGTGTGCGTGTTTGTGTGCTAGTGTGTGCATGTGTGTTGAAGGATCTCCAGGCTTGTGTGGGAGTAGCATGTCCCCACCCCCAAGCAGACTAATGAATGAGCCCCATAGGAATTCCATACACACTAACCCTACTGGGTCATATAGCTACATGCCAGTTAGCTTGTCTGTGCTGTGCTGTGGACAGCATGACTATGGTAATGTTAGTTTGTCTGAGGTGAGTAGAAGCAGGTCACATAGTCACACACCCACTAACATTATTTTAGGGCTCCTGAGTGGCGCAGCGGTCTAAGGCACTGCATCTCAGTGCAAGAGGCGTCACTACAGTCCTTGGTTGGAATCCAGGCTGTATCACATCCGGCCATGATTGGGAGACCCATAGGGCGGTGCACAATTGGCCCAGCGTCGTCCGGGTTTGACCGGGGTAGGCCGTCATTGTAAATGAGAATTTGTACTTAACTGACTTTCCTAGTTAAATAAAGGTTACATATGTGACCCAACTGCTGGGTAGTTACATAGCAACACTCTAGCTAGCTAGCCAGTCTCGATGGATGCGGCTAGCACGACTGTGTACTATTAAGCGATATAAGTCTGCTAGCATGACAGTGTACAAATATAGAGAGTTATAAGTCTGCTAGCATGACTGTGTGCAAATATAGAGATTTATAAGTCTGCTAATTTTACTCTGTGAAAATGTGACTCTATTAAAGTGAGATGGAATGACCGTGGGCTAACACTAGCATGCTAGCCTGTCTGACACAAACAAGGCAGAATTGCATGGTCACATGACTGTGTGTCTGTCTGTTTGGGAGTCGATGAGTAAGCCCCCTGGTCGAGGGTTTTCCTCCCTTTAGAGCGTGTTAACGCCAGGCCACCCAGGGGCCCAAGAGAGGATCACACTACCCCCCTGTGGAGACAGCTAAAGAGGCTTACAGCCCAGCTAGCTAGCCCCCCTCAGAGCACGCCCATGACACAGTTTCTCTCTGATTCACACGCAGGAATGTATTTATATAACTACAGTATATATACTGTACATCGTCCAGAATGATGGAGGATGGAGGAGGTCGATGCTTATGATGATTCATAACTAGGATCAAATCGATTAGGCCGTGGTCAGGATTCATTTAAACATGTACATACCATTTCTATTTAGATGTTGTTCATTTTTATTCCCTATAGCTAATGTTACTCGTTGGTATTATCAAGATGAGCTTGACTGAGTAAACCAGTGGCAGGATGTTGAAGAGACATTGATGTGCCCTTACAATCACTGAATGACGTGGTTCAGCTGGTTTTGTGATGGGATAAATCCAAGGTAAATTCTGCAATGTCAATACTGATCCTTCCATGCTCTGAGAAAGGGGGATCTAGTGTGCCTCACTGGTTCATGACAGGTTTCTGTAAGGCTTAAGAATCAATGCGCTGATGAGTGAAACCAAACTGCACCAAATTTGGATAGGTAGTCATAAAATCCTATTTGATGGCAAGATTAAGCTACCATATTATTAATACCTATTTAATCTTTTGAGATTTTACCAGAAGTGTGAAAGGGAATAGGGCTATAGGTGTTGATTTGGAATTGGTCATCTGTCTAAGAACACATTCCTCTCCTCTCCTCTCCTCTCCTCTCCTCTCCTCTCCTCTCCTCTCCTCTCCTCTCCTCTCCTCTCCTCTCCTCTCCTCTCCTCTCCTCGGGGACGGAAGCGGCCCTAGCAGCCTCACGCCTCCCTAGCATTCTGGGGAGGGGGGGGGGGGGGGGGGGGTACGTGATGTATTTCCTGGCGGGCAGGCCAATTAAAAACCAATCAGGCCTGTTGAAGTGTGTGCATGGTAATGGAAAAGCCAGGAGAGTGGAGGAGAGCAGTGATTAATGGACACTTTCACCTCGTGGCATAACAGGCTCCCATTCATCACCTCACCTGTCCTGCATAGGGTCGGGCTGGCACTCCGCCTCCACGCCTATACACCACTGTCACTACCATACATATATGTCACTACCATACACATCTGTATGAGTTACACTGGCTGTGACGGGGTTATAATGCAGTGGATGGGAGCTGGATTAGTCACCGTCCTATGTACTGAGTCACAGTAGGCTATACACCAACTATTGGCCTCCCCCATAGTACACGTTCATTGCAATGCACTGATTTTATTCAGGAATGGGATATACTTTATTTTCCCTAGTTAACTCAGATTTATGATTCTGAGGGAAATAGCCTGCTTGTATTTGACCCAGTGGTGCCATTGTGAGCGTTAGCCGGCACACATTCAAGCCAACGATTGTATTAACAGTGACAAGGCTGTTCCATTTCAGGAGCTGCACTGACCTGTTTCACACAGGCAGGCAGGTAGGTGGGCAGGCAGGCACCTGTAAATAATAATTTGCATAACTTGGTTTGGCCTTCTTTCATTAAGGAAACAAATTAAGAGCTTTATTCCAAAACACTATATCCATTTTCAGAAATGTTTGTAAATTATCTTTACTGTTTAAAGAAATGATGAAAGAGATTGGTGTGCTTTTCACTATCTAATCATGGGTTGGGGTTGTTCAATGACTGACATGTATTAGTTTAAAATCTATCACTTGATGATTTCAATTCAGAGACAAATGATCATGTTTTTCACAAAATGCTACATTGTCACGTTCGTTCTCCTCCTCGTCTGAGGAGGAGCATGGATCGGACCAAAACGCAGAGTGATATGAATACATCTTCTTTTATTGGAGATGAAGACAAAACGAACACTATACAAACTAATACAAAAACAATAAACCACGAACGTGAAGCTACAAACGAAAGTGCACACACAGCTACTAACGTTAGACATAGACAATTACCCACAAACACCTAAAGCCTATGGCTGCCTTAAATATGGCTCCCAATCAGAGACAACAATAAACAGCTGTCTCTGATTGAGAACCAAATCAGGCAACCATAGACTTTCCTAAACACCTACACTGAACACTACCCCATACCTACTACAAAACCCCCTAAACAATACACACACCCTAAACTAGAAAAAACACACAAACATCCCCCATGTCACACCCTGACCTAACTAAACTAATAAAGAAAATCAATATAACAGAGGCCAGGGTGTGACATACATAACTGCCTCACTCTCAGAGAAATAAATCAAATCAAATTCAAATAAAATTTTATTGGTCACATACACATATTTAGCAGATGTTATTGCGGGTGTAGTGAAATGCTTGTGTTCCTAGCTCCAACATTGCAGTAGTATCGAACAATTCAGTAATATCTAAAAACGATTCACAACAATACACACAAATCTGAAAGTAAAATAATGGAATTAATAAATGTTGGTGTCACATTGTATAAATGATTGGAGACAGGCTCAGGAATTCGTAATAGGGGGGTTTAATACTCCACCCAGAATATACAACGTGCCATGAAAAGGCACGGGGACGATGCCCAAAACAAACACGTATACAAAAACACAGGGATGTAACCCACACAAAAGAGTGATGTAAGAGGTGCGTAATTGGCTGCAGGGAAGTCAGGCGCAGGAGAGCAGAACTGGGTAATAACCGGAGCAGTTTAAATGAGGCAAAACCAACGACACCCAGAACAACAAAATATGGGTTGAAATAACCCGTCTCAAACCAGTCGATAATGCACAATCACTTTAAAACAAACAATTCCACACACATACATGGGGGGGAACAGAGGGTATTATACACGTCACGTAATGAAGGAATGTAAACCAGGTGTGTGGGAAAACAAGACAAAACAAATGGAAAATGAAAGGTGGATCTGCGATGGCTAGAAGACCGGTGACGTCGACCGCCGAACGCCGCCCGAACAAGGAGAGGAACCGACTTCGGCGGAAGTCGTGACAAGTGAGATAAAACCTTTAATAAATTCACGGGACAAGACCTGAAATACACTACACAGGGCGAAACCAGTAATAACAAATGCACAACAATACACTGGACGAGACCCGTAATAACAAGTGCACAATACATGCTGCACGAAAGCCGAAATAAAAAGCACAGGTACTCACATACCAACGGACGTGTGAACAATAATCAACCAGGACAATGGGGAACAGAGGGCACAATTATACACATACTAATCAGGGGGAATGGGAACCAGGTGTGGGTAATGAGACAAGACAGTCCGGGGTTGGTGGTAATGATCCAGTTCAGTGACGCCTAGAAGGCCGGTGACGCAGACCTCTGGAGCTGGTGAACGGAATGAGCAGCAGTACCGGGGGAATCTGGGTGGCATTGACTAAAATACAGTAGAATAGATTACAGTATATACATATGAGATGAGTAAAGCAGCATGTAAACATTATTTAAACATGATTAAAGTGACTAGTGTTCCATTATACATTTGTTTAATAAAGAACTGTATAAATTATACATTTGTGACATAAATATAAAAAATTGAAAAAATAATATATATTTACACAGTAATATGAGATCTGTTTGTGAAACATTTACATTTTACATTTTTGTCATTTAGCAGATGCTTTTATCCAGAGCGACTTACAGTAAGTGCATACAGTACATAAGATAGCTAGCTACTGTAGTTGAATCAACCACATATCACAGTGAAACATACAGGATACATTCCATTCCAGCTAAACAATGGATATATAGCATTTTGCCAAAAAATGCATTTTCATACACACCTAAAATCTATAAATAAAAAATCTGAGAACAGTAATAATAATATATACACACACATGAAGGTATGCATAAGCAATGATTTATGATGAAAAAACCCAAATGTGATATAGCGTTTTGAAATAAATTCTTCAAACGCAGCTCAGAGAACTTGACAAAGGGCAGTTAAGACTATTAAGTTATGCATGATATCATTATGATCAAGCCAGAGTGTTGTCACTGATGATAATCAATTAGAAGCGTTTTAATTTATTACAATTAGTATTTAGCTTGCTTTGACTGCTAAGAGAGGATGGGATAGCATTTTTTTTATTTTCACCTGCAGGCATCACATGTAGTGTCAACCCCCCCCCCCCCCCCCCCCCCCCCCCCCCCTGCCCCCATCCTCCCACCTACACATGCCTTCTGAGAGGGAGGCAGAAATGTGAAGCCATGAGAACGAGAGAGCGAGGCATTGCTAAGATCTCTCAGAAATGCTCATTCCAACATCCCTGATGGATTTTTTACCTCACCATTAACTGTCTTTTACATTTGAGGTCTGTGTTTTTATGTTACTTTAAAAAAAGAGGAAAGAGAAGGAAAAAATCTATGAAAAAGTAATCCTCCCTACCTCCTGTTGGGCTGGGGAAAAGCGGTGCGATATTGGAAAATGATTAGAAAACATCCATCCATTATTCATTAGTTAGATTGGGGAGGGCGCCCACTTCTTATTTATGCATGGTGTTTAAATCAGATTTGTCGGTTTTGATCACTGTAAAATCTCCCAGTTGCACAGTGGCAATATTGGGTGAATATTACACTGTCTAATGGGTAATTGATAACGGCAAGTGACACTGGTTGGGATGAATGGGCAGGAGGAGGAATGGAGGGGGGAAGAAGGAATGACTGTTGAATATAGCTGTGCATATAGTGGATAGATGGTTTATTTTCACATTTGATTACAACACCAGAGAATTCCACTGAAATTAATAACATCTCTTTCAAGGCCCAGAAGGCCACTCATATTAAACCACAATTAGACCACAATCAAATTAAAATCACATTATCTATGACTTCTAACAATCATGGCAAAAGTCATGTCGACAAACTTTACCATTAACCTGACCGGTTTGTTATTGTAAACGAGAATCTGTTCCCAATGACTTTCCTGGTTAAATAAAAGCAAAATAAATTTGAATAGAGCTGTCCGTGTACTGCTGCTTGTGAGTGTGAGTGTATATGTATATATATGGAGGTGTGTATACATTTGAAGTCGGAAGTTTACATACACCTTAGCCAAATACATTTAAACTCAGTTTTTTACAATTCCTGACAAAATTCCCTGTTTTAGGTCAGTTAGGATCACCGCTGTATTTTAAGATTGTGAAATGTTAGAATAATAGTAGAGAGAATGATTTATTTCAGCTTTTATTTCTTTCATCACATTCCTAGTGGGTCAGAAATTTACATACACTCAATTAGTATTTGGTAAAATTGCCTTTAAAATGTTTAACTTGGGTCAAACGTCTCGGGTAGCCTTCCACAAGCTTCCCACAATAAGTTGGGTGAATTTTGGCCCATTCCTCCTGACAGAGCTGGGGTAACTGAGTCAGGTTTGTAGACCTCCTTGCTCGCACACGCTTTTTCAGTTCTGCCCACAAATCTTCTATAGGATTGATGTCAGGGCTTTGTGATGGCCACTCCAATACCTTGACTTTGTTGTCCTTAAGCCATTTGCCACAACTTTGGAAGTATGCTTGGGGTCACTGTCCATTTGGAAGACCCATTTGCGACCAAGCTTTAACTTTCTGACTGATGTCTTGAGATTTTGCTTCAATAGATCCACATAATTTTCCTCCTCATGAAGCCATCTATTTTGTGAAGTGCACCAGTCCCTCCTGCAGCAAAGCACCCCCACAACATGATGCTGCCACCCCCGTGCTTCACGGTTCGGATGGTGTTCTTCGGCTTGCAAGCCTCCCCCTTTTTCCTCCAAACATAACAATGGTCATTATGACCAAACAGTCCTTTTTTTGTTTCATCAGACCAGAGGACATTTCTCCAAAAACTACAATCTTTGTCCCCATGTGCAGTTGCAAACTGTAGTCTGGCTATTTTATTGCGGTTTTGGAGCAGTGTCTTCTTCCTTGCTGAGCAGCCTTTCAGGTTATGTCGATATAGGACTCTCTTTACTGTGGATATAGATACTTTTGTACCTGATTCCTCCAGCATCTTCACAATGTCCTTTGCTGTTGTTCTGGGATTGATTTGCACTTTTCGCACCAAAGTACGTTCATCTCTAGAAGACAGAACGCATCTCCTTTCTGAGCGGTATGACGGCTGCGTGGTCCCATGGTGTTTATACTTGTGTACTATTTGTTTGAACAGATGAACGTGGAACCTTCAGGCGTTTGGAAACTGCTCCCAAGGATGAACCTTTTGTGAGGTCTTGGCTGATTTATTTTGATAGCCCCATGATGTCATGCAAAGAGACACTGAGTTTGAAGTTAGGCCTTGAAATACATCCACAGGTACACCTCCAATTGACTCAAATTATGTAAATGAGCCTATCAGAAGCTTCTATAGCCATGGCATCATTTTTTGTAATTTTCCAAGCTGTTTAAAGGCACAGTCAATTTAGTGTATGTAAACTTCTGACCCACTGGAATTGTGATACAGTGAATTATAAGTGAAATAATCTGTCTGTAAACAATTGTTCATGCACAAAGTAGATATCCTCACCTACTACAAAACTATAGTTTGTTAACAACAAATTTGTGGAGTGGTTGATTAACTAGTTTTAATGGCTCGAACCTAACTGTATGTAAACTTCCGATGTGTAAATATAGAGAGAGAGAGAAAGAGAGAGAGAGAGAGAAGAGTGTGTGTGTGTGTGTGTGTGTGTGTGTGTGTGTGTGTGTGTGTGTGTGTGTGTGTGTGTGTGTGTGTGTGTGTGTGTGTGTGTGTGTGTGTGTGTGTGTGTGTGTGTGTGTGTGTGTGTGTGTGTGGGATGTTGGACGAGATGGTGTTTTAGTCATTTTGTCTCTGAGGGTGGCCTGATCCCAGCCTTCAGCTCCGGTTCAGAGGACAGCAGGAGCACTGGCTAGCCTCCTTAGGAATGACAGGCTCAACCCACCAAGGCTTCACGTACAGACATACACATGCACACATGCATACACGCTCATGCACATACACACACATGCATGCACACACAAACATACGCACACACACTCTCAGTCGCACACACACACTCTCAGTCACACACACACAGCTCAGATCAATGCTACAATAGAATGTTCTAGACAGGGAGCCTTTGTTAGGCCAACAAAAAGTATTCATCATTTGACCACTTATTGCTTGCCCTTCGACTAAACAAATCAAACTCTGAACAGAGGAATCCTGCCATGTTTGTTTCAGTTAACAATTGGAGTGCACTTATTTTTTATGACGTTTAAAAACTCCCTTTGAATTGGTGAGATTGTGCTTGTGATATTAAGCGATTGATTTATTTTCAAGACACTTTTTGGACCCCTCCAAAAAGATAGTTTCAGTTTTAAGAAACGAATCTATTGGTAAATCTATCGCAGACAGGTTCCAATGAACACACAATCATGGAACCTCATCAAAAAAGATAACATGATTTATATTCTGAGTTAGAAACTTCACTGCAGTCTTACTGTATGATAGAACTACATCTGGCTGAATGAGATATGACCAAACTTACCAAACAAACAAACCCATTATTATGGTACTACGCTTCAATACCCCTGTTTTGGCTGTTTACTGTTATAATGAGTACATATTGCAGAGATGTGAATAGTTACCCACTTGCGGTATTGAATTCACAATCTTTTGATGCAGGCCTACAACACGGTCACACATGATACAACACACCTCCATGACAACCAGACTGCCTCTGGTTTCATTTAACACTGCACTGACCGGGCAGCGTGAGGTAGAGTCTTAAGCCACGTTAGCTAACACACGCTAGTGTGAAGAGTGTGGCTGTTGTAGAAACAAAGAACAACATGTACCAGCCATCAGAATATATTCCAATACACAGGTGGAGCTCAAGGGATGGCCTTAAAATGGGTTTTATACATGTGTTTTATTTACAAGTGACAATTTGGCAAAGTAAAGGTTGGATGGAAATAAAATCTCTCTGTTGAATGTAGTCTATAAACTCAGTATATAACACACTTACTTCCTTATAGATTATATGTTCTGCCTTGTAATGGATAATCAGTCATCCAAGTTGTTTCAGTTTCCAGTTCTATATAGACACACACACGCATGCACACTGATAAGGGAGAACTTACTGATATTGTCCTCACGCAAACTGTGGAAGAGTTGTGGGTCTGTTGTTTTAAATAGCCAAGCTGAGATAAAGAGGTTGAGACACAGACAGACAGACGGACAGACGGACAGACGGACGGACAGACGGACAGACGGACAGACGGACAGACGGAGATAGAGACCAGTGGCGGTCAGGACTGTTTAAGATGAGGAAGAAAAAAAAATCATGAGCATGTCCTTATTTCTATTACAGCATATTGGATGACCGTCATTCATATTCCGTTCACCCAGTTCAATATAACAGCGATAGGTTTAGGCTACTACATGATACTAACAGTATATCCATCATGAGGTTACTACATCCTAGCCTATGAATGAAAATGTACAACGTAGATGCACACAGGTCGAGAGACAAATTTGAGGTGACATACTGACACATGGACTGAGGTGACATTCAATTTCGCCTTGCACACTCTTGCTTGGATCTAGCTGATATAGGGTATGATCATTAGTCCAACAGTTGCAAACGAGAGTTTCTATTGGACAAATTTAGGTATGTTTATCCCCACTTTGTTCCATTTGCTTCCATTGATGAAACGTTTTAAAACAGAATCAGCGGAATGAATACACCCCTGATCACGCATAAACACAGATCACTTTCATAGAAGCCAAGTTGTATTCCTTCTCACATGCGCTCTCCTCCTCTCACTTCATGCACAACACATCAGCTGTATGTGACCAGGCGAAAAAAAACTTTCCAAACCGCTACACACAGCCTACATCGTTGTCATCATATTTGCTAAAGTAAAGTCATAGTCAGCACAGCTAAATAACTCTACCTACATGTACATATTACCTCAATTTCCTCGACACCAGTGCCCTTGCACATTGACTCTGTACCGGTACCCCCTGTATACATCCCCGCTATTGTTATTTAAGGCTGCTCTTTAATTATTTGTTATTCTTATTTCTTACTTTTTTTTGTTGGTATTTTCTTAAAACTGCATTGTTGGTTAAGGGCTTGTAAGTAAACATTTAACTGTAAGGTCTACACCTGTTGTATTTGGCGCATGTGACAACTACAATTTTATTTTACATGTGATTTTAATGGAACTAACAAGTTAGTAAACCTGCTACAATTATGCAGTAATGTTACAGTGTACAGTCAGTAAGCAGTTACACCGGCGGTCCCCGGTGGCACTAAATTAGTCCAACCAGAAGCTTACCTTGACTTGGAAGAGTTCCAGTGTTGTGTTGGATAGTCATAGCCAGCTAGCTAACATAGCATCCCTCTGTTTGAACAGGATGTTTCAGTAGGATGAACTAGCTAGCTGCATTTGCTAGCCAAGTAAGCAAAACTGAAAGTGACATATATCTCTCTCTTTGAATCAACTACTCACAACATTTTATGCAGTGCAGCGCTAGCTAAATGTAGCTTATGCTTTCAGTACTAGATTCATTCTCTGATCCTTTGATTGGGTGGATAACATGTCTGTTACTGTAGACCTTCTTTGCAAAATAGTGTTTTAATCAATTATTTGGTGACATGTGATTATATTTAGTATAGTTTTATCGAAAAAGCATAACTTTTTAAATGTTTATAAATATATGTTTTTATGAAATTCACTGAGGAGGATGGTCCTCCATTCCTCCTCTGAGGAGCTTCCACTGATAGAGAGAGGGGGAGGGAGAGAAAGAGAGAGACACACAGAAAGGGAAGGAGAGAAAGGCAGCGTGTGTATGGCTGGGACAGGTAGAGTGCTACACTCGAAGAAAAAATGCGTTATCTGGAACTTAAAAGGATTCTTCTCCCCTCCTTTTCCGGCTGTCCCCATAAGATAAACTTGTGAAAAACCCTTATTGGTTCCAGGTAGAACCCTTTTGGTTTTAGGTAAAAACCCTTTTGGGTTCCATGTAGAACCATTTCCACAGAGAGTTCTACATGGAACCCAAAAAGGTACTACATAAAACCAAAAAGGGTTTTACCTGCAACCAAAAAGGGTTATCCTATGGGGACAGCCACAAAAAAACTGTTGTAACCCTTTTTTATAAGAGTGTAGAGGACAGCGACAGCTCCTCTAAGTAGGGCAGTTCCACCTGGCACCTGGGGACCTCACCCATATCCCCAGAAACCGCTGGCACGGCACCGCCGGGGCCCCTCTCTGCCCCTCTGTCTCTTTTTGTCAACCTCCCTCCCCTCCTTCTCTACCCCTCTGTCTCTATCTCTCTACCTACCTCCCCTCCTTCTCTACCCTCTGTCTCTTTCTACTTACCTCCATCCCCTCCTTCTCTACCCCTCTGTTTACTTCTCTCAACCTCCCTTCCCTCTCTATATCGCTCTCTATTCATCTCTAGCCTTTTAAAACTCTCTACCTCTCTCTTCCTCTCTCTTCCTCTCTCCCTATACCCTTTGTTCTCCCTTAATTTCCTCTATTTCCCTGTCCTCCCATTCCTAAACAAAACCTGCAGACACTTTCCCTTATCTAATGTTTTCACTTACAATACCAGTCAAAAGTTTGGTACACCTACTCATTCATGGGTTTTTCTTTATTTTTACTATTTTCTACATTGTAGAATTATAGTGAAGACATCAATACTATGAAATAACACATATAATCATGTAGCAACAAAAACAGTGTTAAACAAATCTAAATACAGGTGAAGTCTGAAGTTTATATACACCTTAGGCAAATACATTTACACTCAGTGTTTCACAATTCCTGACATTTAATTCTAGTAAAAATTCCCTTGCTTAGGTCAGTTAGGATCACCACTGTATTTTAAGAATGTGAAATGTCAGAATAATAGTAGAGAAAATGTTTTATTTCAGCTTTTATTTCTTTCATCACATTCCCAGTGGGTCAGAAGTTTACATACGCTCGATTAGTATTTGGTTGCATTGCCTTTAAAATTGTTTAACTTGGGTCAAACATTTCGGGTTGCCTTCCACAAGCTTCCCACAATAAGTTGGGTGAATTTTGGCACATTCCTCCTGACAGAGCTGGTGTAACTGAGTCAGGTTTGTAGACCTCCTTGCTCACACACACTTTTTCAGTTGTGCCCACAAATTTACTATGGGATTGAGGTCAGGGCTTTGTGATGGCCACTCCAATACCTTGACTTTGTTGTCCTTAAACCTCTTATGGCTGCAAGCCCGAGGTCGGTACACCTATGACAACATCCCCCACCCCCCCCACACTGATTAGCATCGCTAGCATAGCGTCACAATTAAATAGTAGCATCTAAATATCATTAAATCACAAGTCCAAGACACCAAATGAAAGATACAGATCTTGTGAATAAAGCCACCATTTCAGATTTTTAAAATGTTTTACAGGGAAGACAAAATATGTAAATCTATTAGCTAACCACGTTAGCAAAAGACACCATTTTTCTTTGTCCACCATTTTTTCTCTCCACCAGTAGCTATCACCAATTCGGCCAAATAAAGATATTGATAGCCACTAACCAAGAAAAAACCTCATCAGATGACAGTCTGATAACATATTTATTGTATAGGATAGGTTTTGTTAGAAAAATGTGCATATTTCAGGTATAAATCATAGTTTACAATTGCACCCACCATCACAACTCGACTAGAATAAATACACTGAGCAACGTGTATTACCTAATTACTAATCATAAAACATTTCTTAAAAATACACAGCTCACAGCAATGGAAAGACACAGATCTTGTGAATTCAGACAATATTTCAGATGTTCTAAGTGTTTTACAGCGAAAACACAATAAATCGTTATATTAGCATACCACATGTGCAAACGTTACCAGAGCATTGATTCTAGCCAAAGAGAGCGATAACGTAATCATCGCCAAAATATATTAATTTTTTCACTAACCTTCTCAGAATTCTTCCGATGACACTCCTGTAACATCATATTACAACATACATATAGAGTTTGTTCGAAAATGTGCATATTTAGCCACAAAAAAACGTGGTTATACAATGACAAAACTAGCAAAACTAGCCTGAAAATGTCGGGCGCCATATTTGACAGTGATCTTGTCTCATGATTAACTATTCATAAACTTGACTAAAAAAATATAAGTTGGACAGCTATCGAAAGACAAATTAGTTTTTAATGCAATCGCTGAATTACATTTCTAAAATTATCCTTACTGTGCAATACAGGGTTCGCCAAGCGAAGCTATACCAAAGAAAATGGCGGAATATGCGTTTAAAATTTTTCGACAGAACAACGATTTATCATCTTAAATATTTCTTACTATGAGGTGATCTTCCATCAGAATCTTGGGCAATGTATCCTTTCTTGGGTCTAATCTTCTTTTGGTCGAAAGATGTCCTCTTGTCCGTCGAAATGCCCACTAACGTTCGACCGGTACTGGAAACGTGCCCAAAGCTTCAAAGTGCATCACTAAGAATTGCCTCAAAATCGCACTAAACGAATATAAATTGCTATAAAACGGTTTAAATTAACTACCTTATGATGTCTTTAACACCTATAACGAGTAAAAACATGACCGGCGAAATATTACTGGCTAAACCCAAGCTTGGAAAGAGAGCAGGTCCAACGTCCATCGTGCGTCAGGCGCAGCAGGAAAAGAACGGTACATCCGGTCTTTGGCTTTTTATACAGGCCCTGATTGCGCAATCGACTCCATTCAAATTGTCACCTCTTACTGACATCTAGAGGAAGGCGTGGGCAGTGTTTGTATCCTCATAGGATTTACAGGGACTTTAAAACTGACCTGGGACCAGAGGCCAACATTTCTGAAATCTCACTCCATATCAGGAAAAGTGCTGTAGAATGAGTTCTGTTCCACTCAGAGACATAATTCAAACGGCTATAGAAACTAGAGAGTGTTTTCTATCCAATAATAACAATAATATGCATATTGTACGAGCAAGAATTGAGTACGAGGCCGTTTGAAATGGGCACCTTAAACAGAGCTACTCAATACTGCCCCTGCAGCCATAAAAAGTTAAGCCATTTTGCCACAACTTTGGAAGTATGCTTGGGGTCATTGTCGATTTGGAAGACCCATTTGTGACCAAGCTTTAACATCCTGACTGATGTCTTGAGATGTTGCTTCAATATATCCACATCATTTTCTTTACTCACGAAGCCATCTATTTTGTGACTTGCACCAGTCCCTCCTGCAGCAAAGCACCCCCACAACATGATTCTGCCACCCTTGCGCTTCACGGTTGGGATGGTGTTCTTCGGCTTGCAAGCCTCCACCTTTTTCCTCCAAACATAACGATGGTCATTATGGCCAAACAATTATATTTTTCTTTCATCAGACCAGATGACATTTCTCCAAAAACTACAATCTTTGTCCCCATGTGCAGTTGCAAACTGTAGTCTGACTTTTTATGGCAGTTTTGGAGCAGTGTCTTCTTCCTTGCTGAGCGGCTTTTCAGGTTATGTCGATATAGGACTCGTTTTACTGTGGATATAGATACTTTTGTACCTGTTTCCTCCAGCATCTTCACAAGGTCCTTTGCTGTTGTTCTGGGATTGATTTGCACTTTTCGCACCAAAGTACGTTCATCTCTAGGAGACAGAACGCATCTCCTTCCTGAGCGGTATGACGGCTGCATGGTCCAATGGTGTTTATACTTGCGTACTATTGTTTGTACAGATGAACGTGGTACCTTCAGGCGTTTGGAAATTGCTCCCAAGGATGAACCAGACTTGTGGAGGTCTACAATTTTTTTCTGAGGTCTTGGCTGATTTCTTTTGATAGCCCATGATGTCATGCAAAGAGACACTGAGTTTGAAGGTAGGCCTTGAAATGCATCCACAGGTAAACCTCCAATTGACTCAAATGATGTCAATTAGCTTATCAGAAGCTTCTAAAGCCATGACATCATTTCCTGGAATTTTCCAAGCTGTTTAAAGGCACAGTCAATTTAGTGTATGTAAACTTCTGACCCACTGGAATTGTGATACAGTGAATTATAAGTGAAATAATCTGTCTGTAAACAATTGTTGGAAAAATTACTTGTGTCATTCACAAAGTAGATGTCCTAACCGACTAAAACTATAGTTTGTTAACAAAACATTTGTGGAGTGGTTGAAAAACATGTTTTAATGACTCCAACCTAAGTGTATGTAAACTTAGGACTTCAACTTTATATTTCATATTTGAGATGCTTCAAAGTAGCCACCATTTGGCCTTCAAAACAGCTTTGCACACTCTTGGCATTCTCTCAACCAGTTTCATGAGGTATTCTCTTGGAATGCGTATAAATTAACAGGTGTGACTTGGAAAGAAATTCCACAAATTAACTTGTATCCTCTTAATGCATTTGAGCCAATTAGTTGTGTTGTGACAAGGTAGGGCTGGTATACAGAAGATAGCCCTATTTGGTCAAAGACCGAGTCCATATTATGGCAAAAACAGCTCAAATAAGAAAAGAGAAATGACAGTCCATCATTACTTTAAAACATGAAGGTCAGTCAATCTGGAAAATTTTGGAAAAACTTTGACAGTTTCTTCAAGTGCAATCGCAAAAACCATCAAGCGCTATGATGAAATTGGCTCTCATGAGGACCACCACAGAAAAAGGAAGACCCAGAGATACCTCTGCTGCAGAGGATAAGTTCATTAGAGTTACCAGCCTCAGAAATTGCAGTCCAAATAAATGCTTCACACATCTCAACATCAACTGTTCAGAGGAGAGGGTGTAATTCAGGCCTTCATGGTCGAATTGCTTCAAAGAAACCACTACTGAAGGACACCAATATGAAGAAGAGACTTGCTTGGGCCAAGAAACACGACATTTGACCGGAAATCTGTCCTTTGGTCTGATGACTCCAAATTTGAGATTTTTGGTTCCAACCGCCATGTCTTTGTGAGACGCATAGTAGGTGAATGGATGATCTCTGCATGTGTGGTTCCCACTGTGAAGCATGGAGGAGGAGGTGTGATTATGTGGGGGTGTTTTACGGGTGATACTGTCAGTGATTTATTTAGAATTCAAGGCACACTTTACCAGAATGGCTACCACAACATTCTGCAGCGAAACGCCATCTCATCTGATTTGTGCTTAGTGGGACTATAATTAGTTTTTCAACAGGATAAGGACGCAGCACACATACAGGTTGTGTAAGCCTACAGTATTTGACCAAGAAGGAGAGTGATGGAGCGCTGCATCACATGACCTGGCCTCCACAATCACCCGACCTTAAGCCAATTGAGATGGTTTGGGATGAGTTGGACCGCAGAGCGAAGGAAAAGCAGACAACACGTGCTCAGCATATGTGGGAACTCCTTCAAGACTGTTGGAAAAGCATTCCAGGTGAATCTGGTTGAGAGAATGCCAATAGTGTGCAAAGCTGTCATTAAGGGAAAGGGTGGCTACTCTGAAGAATCTAGAATATTAAATATATTTTGATTTGCTTAACACTTTGAAGAAGAGACTTGCTTTATGAAATAACGTGTTATTTCATAGTTTTGATCTCTTCACTAATAGTAGAAAATAGTAAAAATAAAGAAAAACTCTTGAATAAGTAGGTGTGTCCAAACTTTTGACGGATACTATAAATATGAACGGGAGGAAAAATGTGATGTTCAGATCTAACTTACATTTCATTCTGTAAATGATGTTAGGAAGGATCTCATTTAACATAAGTCACAACTCTTTGCTCATAATGCCCCAAAAATTCTTCTTTAGTGAATTCCGGGTATCTCTGCCCTAAATCCAGACAGAGTACACTGCTATAGTCTTCAGTTGTTTACCACTGTCTCTGTTTCATCCCATAAGAAAGTGCTGCCCCACTCTTGTAGTGACCTCATTTTCACACTCGGCCCAGCGTTTTCTGTTGCGAGCCGTTCTAAAATAGCTCTGTACAGCAAAGCGTGGCGAGCTCATTTCCATCTTGCATAACAGACTCAACATTCCTTTGCGCTGCCTCGCCGCCATTGAGAAGTTACACTGAGTATCAGGCTGTAGATGTTACACATTACTGATAGCAAAATATAAAATACTACAATACAGACCACAAAAACATTCAAATCTAGACGTAAATGATCAGCTTTGAAAAAGCAAACGAATATCACATTTTCAGCTTTACATACATGACTCTCCATGTCTGTGATTTTTCTCTGTACTGTATACTCCCACTTATTTTGTATCGTTTTCTCTGAGATAATGAGGATTCATATTTCAGAAAATCATTATTTCACTGATTGCTGTGCCTCTATATCAAGGTCTACTGGGCACCCTCAGACTATATTGGAGAAAAATGAAACTGATGGAACAGATGATTATTTGATCTGTAAAAGCACTGTGTGTGCTTTGTAGTGGTCAGAGTAGACTGCTGGAAGGACAATGTCTTTTAAAACACTAAAGAATTTGGGCTATCATTGAAATTATGGATCTCTTGTTGTTCTTAACGCTGGATTTGTTTCTGTTGTTGGTTCCCAGGAGTGTAGGAAGGTTTGTCTCTTCATCCTATGGTGTACTGACTGTATATGGCAGAGGGAGGGATGATTCTCTATCCCGCTCTGGTTTTGCAACGCTGAGCCCTCTCTGGGTCCAACCGCTCCAGGGCTGGTTTGGAGCGTGAAGGACGCTCCAATCTGACCCGTTTACACAGACCATCCTACTGCTGCCCTCTGGTCTCCTCTGCTACTACTACACACACACACACACACACACACACACACACACACACACACACACACACACACACACACACACACACACACACACACACACACACACACACACACACACACACACACACACACACACACACACACACATTCACTGAAACACACACACACACGTTCACTAACACACACACACATTTGCTAACATACATGTACATGCACAAGCACGCAGTGACACACACACACACACACACACACACACACACACACACACACACACACACACACACACACACACACACACACACACACACACACACACACACACACACACACACACACACACACAATCTTGAAAAGATTAAAGTAATGTTTCCCCAACCTTTAAACCCTTGGCCTGACATCAGACTTCCCTGAATACTGGGCCACAAAGAAGATTAATCTGTAAATCTTACTGGTGATGTCAGAAATGGCCAGATTGGAATGATGCATGTCAGATGTAAAATATACATTATGTCTTGGTGGATATTTCTATGAATATTGTGAATGACGACAGAATATGATATATTTCCTCAAGCATTAATCCAACATAATGATTCTTAGATGGTACTGATGAAAGCAGCAGCGTTCTACAAATCCACTATTTTCCAAGTAAATCTCTGCATTGCTGTAACATCCCATGTAGTACACACGGCAGTGTCTCTCCCTGCATACAGTGCAGTATATTTGTCCTGACATGACTGAGGCTCAGTATGGTATGACGGCCTATCTGTCCCCTCGCTGCAGTGTGGAAAGGGCTGCCGTTCAGGCAAGGGGCACAACACACACACACGGACACACTCCAGTACATAGACACACACACGCACACAGACAGAGAAACACACACTCACACTCGTACACACAGACACACAGACACACACACAGACACACACACACACACACACACACACACACACACACACACACACACACACACACACACACACACACACACACACACACACACACACACACACACACACACACACACACACACACACACACACACACACACACACACACACACGCACATACTGAGGCGAGGGCCTGGCTGGTGTTGGTTGTGTGTGACTGGCGGGACACACCTGTCAGCAGTGGTCTATAGGCATGGGCCTGATGCTATCTGACGGGTGGCTGGGCTGTGATGTTATGTGACGGCTGTGTGTGAATGTGTGTGTGTGTGCATGCGCGTTTGTGCATGCATGTGTGTGTGGTGACTGTCTGGGTGAGTCACTGTTATGCCTCTGCTCCCCCACAGAGGACCCTGTCACAGCCTGGTGGTCTGTGTGTGCGTGTCTGATCAAGACTGTGGTTGTATATATCTTACAATGACGCTGCAATATACAGATACATTATTTGGTATCATAAGGCATGAGATTAGCATTTCAGAATGCAGCACAAAGCTCTAGTCTGTTTTAGTAATACACTTCATACGGAGTCTGATTATCATGCAAATCGGGGTACTGTAAGTGTGATTTAGCATATTGGCGAGTATAAGCTAAGCTTATAGCATGCTTTCTCATAGAGCAGATAAATAGTTATGTTATATTTCGCTACAGAGAGACAGAGAGAGACAGTATTGTTAAATCATGTGACCTCAGCAGCCCAGCACATGCATAGGATTAGATATGCAGAACGGCTTCCAACATTACCGTGCATGTATAATTAGCCGATATGCTGCTTGCAGCTGATAATTCTGCAAAACAATGTTTTTAGGGGGAGAGTGACAAATTCCCAATGAAGTGTGAAAAATAGTGATTAAAAGGGGCTGTGGTTGTAAGCCAACACTATCCTGTCTGCCCTGCTCTGCTCTCCCCAGACTATACACACAGAGAAAGCCAATATGGAGCCAATATGTTGCCAATATGGAGCCATCTACCCCGTACTGTAAATAGCAATCCATTTTATTCTGTCATACACAGACAGAAGGACCACAATCAGTGAATCCATGATGGAAAAACAGAACACAACATCCTGTTTGAAAAGCAAAATGAATCAATTCGAGTTTTCACTTAATCACTTGTCAACCAAATGGCACCGAAGAGTAACCAAAGAAAAATAATAATAAACAGACAAATCTTTTTATCTTTGTGCTTTCTACTGTGACATATAGAAAAATTATGCTTATATATTGGCAGAACTTCATTCAGCTCATTAGCGATATAGCTCAGTAGAGTTAGAGACAGTAGCAATCGGAATGGAAGACCTGTAGTGCTGAATACAGGGTTGGGTTGACGAGGAATAGAAGACCTGTAGTGCTGAATACAGGGTTGGGTTGAAGAGGAATAGAAGACCTGTAGTGCTGAATACAGGGTTGGGTTGAAGAGGAATAGATGACCTGTAGTGCTGAATACAGGGTTGGGTAGAAGAGGAATAGAAGACCTGTAGTGCTGAATACAGGGTTGGGTTGACGAGGAATAGAAGACCTGTAGTGCTGAATACAGGGTTGGGTTGACGAGGAATAGAAGACCTGTAGTGCTGAATATAGGGTTGGGTTGAAGAGGAATGGAAGACCTGTAGTGCTGAATACAGGGTTGGGTTGAAGAGGAATAGAAGACCTGTAGTGCTGAATACAGGGTTGGGTTGAAGAGGAATAGAAGACCTGTAGTGCTGAATACAGGGTTGGGTTGAAGAGGAATAGAAGACCTGTAGTGCTGAATACAGGGTTGGGTTGAAGAGGAATAGAAGACCTGTAGTGCTGAATACAGGGTTGGGTTGAAGAGGAATAGATGACCTGTAGTGCTGAATACAGGGTTGGGTTGAAGAGGAATAGATGACCTGTAGTGCTGAATACAGGGTTGGGTTGAAGAGGAATAGAAGACCTGTAGTGCTGAATACAGGGTTGGGTTGAAGAGGAATAGAAGACCTGTAGTGCTGAATACAGGGTTGGGTTGAAGAGGAATAGATGACCTGTAGTGCTGAATACAGGGTTGGGTTGACGAGGAATAGAAGACCTGTAGTGCTGAATACAGGGTTGGGTTGAAGAGGAATAGATGACCTGTAGTGCTGAATACAGGGTTGCGTTGAAGAGGAATAGAAGACCTGTAGTGCTGAATACAGGGTTGGGTTGAAGAGGAATAGAAGACCTGTAGTGCTGAATACAGGGTTGGGTTGAAGAGGAATAGAAGACCTGTAGTGCTGAATACAGGGTTGGGTTGAAGAGGAATAGATGACCTGTAGTGCTGAATACAGGGTTGGGTTGAAGAGGAATAGATGACCTGTAGTGCTGAATACAGGGTTGGGTTGAAGAGGAATAGAAGACCTGTAGTGCTGAACACAGGGTTGGGTTGACGAGGAATAGAAGACCTGTAGTGCTGAACACAGGGTTGGGTTGAAGAGGAGTGGATGACCTGTAGTGCTGAATACAGGGTTGGGTTGAAGAGGAATAGAAGACCTGTAGTGCTGAATACAGGGTTGGGTTGAAGAGGAATAGAAGACCTGTAGTGCTGAATACAGGGTTGGGTTGAAGAGGAATAGAAGACCTGTAGTGCTGAATACAGGGTTGGGTTGAAGAGGAATAGAAGACCTGTAGTGCTGAATACAGGGTTGGGTTGAAGAGGAATAGAAGACCTGTAGTGCTGAATACAGGGTTGGGTTGAAGAGGAATAGAAGACCTGTAGTGCTGAATACAGGGTTGGGTTGAAGAGGAATAGAAGACCTGTAGTGCTGAATACAGGGTTGGGTTGAAGAGGAATAGAAGACCTGTAGTGCTGAATACAGGGTTGGGTTGAAGAGGAATAGAAGACCTGTAGTGCTGAATACAGGGTTGGGTTGAAGAGGAATAGAAGACCTGTAGTGCTGAATACAGGGTTGGGTTGAAGAGGAATAGAATACCTGTAGTGCTGAATACAGGGTTGGGTTGAAGAGGAATAGAAGACCTGTAGTGCTGAATACAGGGTTGGGTTGAAGAGGAATGGAAGACCTGTAGTGCTGAATACAGGGTTGGGTTGAAGAGGAATGGAAGACCTGTAGTGCTGAATACAGGGTTGGGTTGAAGAGGAATGGAAGACCTGTAGTGCTGAATACAGGGTTGGGTTGAAGAGGAATAGAAGACCTGTAGTGCTGAATACAGGGTTGGGTTGAAGAGGAATGGAAGACCTGTAGTGCTGAATACAGGGTTGGGTTGAAGAGGAATAGAAGACCTGTAGTGCTGAATACAGGGTTGGGTTGAAGAGGAATGGAAGACCTGTAGTGCTGAATACAGGGTTGGGTTGACGAGGAATAGAAGACCTGTAGTGCTGAATACAGGGTTGGGTTGAAGAGGAATAGATGACCTGTAGTGCTGAATACAGGGTTGGGTTGAAGAGGAATAGAAGACCTGTGGTGCTGAATACAGGGTTGGGTTGAAGAGGAATAGAAGACCTGTGGTGCTGAATACAGGGTTGGGTTGAAGAGGAATGGATGACCTGTAGTGCTGAATACAGGGTTGGGTTGAAGAGGAATGGAAGACATATAGCGTCGAATACAGGGTTGGGTTGAAGAGGAATAGATGACCTGTGGTGCTGAATACAGGGTTGGGTTGAATAGGCGTACAGTAGTTTCAGTAGAGCAAAGCAGAAGATTCTCTCTGGTTTCATTCTGTCCTCTGAGGCCTGCTGCATGGAACATGGAGCCCTTACCGCAGAGAGAGAGAAGGAGAGCAAGGGAGAGAGAGTGCGCGTGTGTGTGTGTGTGTGTGTGTGTGTGTGTGTGTGTGTGTGTGTGTGTGTGTGTGTGTGTGTGTGTGTGTGTGTGTGTGTGTGTGTGTGTGTGTGTGTGTGCGTGCATCTGTTTTCTGCAGCAGGTGACAGAGCCTGAGCTCAGGCACTGGGGAGCCCTACCTGTGGGAGGAGGGAAGTGGTTATCTGACGTGGGTGGGCGTCGTGCTCAGAACATCTAATTACATCTCCAGCAGCTCCAATAGGGAGGGCTTGGCTCTGTCTCCCTGAACCCCTGTTTGTGTGCTCTCTTCCTGGGTAGACCACACAAGAGGTGTCACGTGTGCTCCCTCTCCGGGCTCTAGGTCACCAGGCTGCTCGTTAGGGTGCACACCTGTCACCAGCGTTACTCGCATAATGACACTCACCTGGACTCCATCACCTCCTTGATTACCTGCCCTTTATATGTCACTCCCTTTGGTTTCTTCCCCAGTCGTCATTGTTCCTGTTTCATGTCGGTGCACTGTTTGTGTTTCTTTTTTTTGGTCATTTATTTGTTACATTTATTCACTCCCTGAACGTGCTTCCCGACTCTCAGCGTACTCGTTACAGAATGACGACTCATCAATGGGAAGCATCAGGGAGTGTTTTTTTGTGTGTGTTGGGGGTGATGTCGGGTCTCGGTGTTGGACCCGGAGCTACTTGGGAGGCCTCAGCCGATTTGTAGGCACCCATGCCTCAGCGGGTTCGATAGGCACCCATTCCTAAGCTAGGTGAACAGATTCCCGTACCTCAGCCGAGGCAACCAGGGAGGTCTCAGCCAGCTCATCAGGCTCTCATTCCTCAGCCGGTTCGTCAGGTTTCTGCACCTCAGCGGAGGCGACCAGTCCGCTCCGGTCCCCGGGATCGTCCCTGTGGTTGGCGTCTTGCGGCTGGGGCCGAACGTGACAGGGAGGGAGTACTGTCACGTATGCTCTCTTTCTGGCGCTCTAGGTTGTCTTGCTCCCGCGCCTCAGCTGGATCGACAGGTTCCAGTACCTTAGCAGAGGTGACCGGTCTGCTCTTGATCCCCGGGATTGCCAACTTGGTTGGCGTCCTGCGGCTAGTGCCGCGTGTCGGTGAGGGAGTACTGTCACGTGTGCTCCCTCTCCGGCCTCTATGTCACCAGGCTGCTCGTTAGGGTATTTATAATTTTCCCACAGCAAGAAAAAAATCCTACAGCAACAAGAAACATTTTTTAAGTGGATTATAATTAATGGACATTGTTTTTAGGGGTTGATACAATTTTCTTTAAGGCAAATCTGGTTTGACATTTTAAAGTGGAAATTACACATTTGAGAAGACTTTTTAAACCTTGAATACACTACAAGTTTGTATTTCCTGCTGTGCATGTAAATTCTCAGAGACAAACAAGTGATCAAATTAAGATCCTAAATCTGTACCATCAGTTCCATTCTTGCCATTGCCCACTGACTGCATTAAGGTATGCTGTAGACCTTCCCATCTCATGCTTTCTACCATAGGGTTAACAAGAATTGGCAATATACAGTGCATTCGGAAAGTATTCAGACCCCTTCCCTTTTTTCCACATTTTGTTACGTTACAGGCCTATTCTAAGATAGAGTTCAATCTTGGTTTCATCAGACCATAGAATCTTGTTTCTCATGGTATAAGAGTCCTTTAGGTGCCTTTTGACAAACTCCAAGTGGGCTGTCATGTGCCTTTTACTGAGGAGTGGCTTCCGTCTGGCCACTCTACCATAAAGGCCTGATTGGTGGAATGCTGCAGAGATGGATGTCCTTCCGGAAGTTTCTCCCATCTCCACAGAGGAGCTCTGGAGCTCTGTCAGAGTGACCATCAGGTTCTTGCTCACCTCCCTGACCAACACCCTTCTCCCCCGAGAAGAGAGCGGCCAGCTCTAGAAAGGGTCTTGGTGGTTCCAAACGTCTTCCATTTAAGAATGATGGAGGCCACTGTGTTCTTGGGGACCTTCAATGCTGCAGAAATGTTTTGGTACCCTTCCCCAGATTTTTGCCTAAACACAATCCTGTCTCGGAACTCTACAGACAAGTCCTTTGACCTCATGGCTTGGTTTTTGCTCTGACATGCACTGTCAACTGTGGGTCCTTTTATAGACAGGTGTGTCTTTCCAAATCATGTCCAATCAATTGAATTTACCACAGGTGGACTCCAATGAAGTTGTAGAAACATCTCAAGGATGTTTAAGTTCAATTTCGAGTCTCATAGCAAAGGGTCTGAACACTTATGTAAATAAGGTATTTTGTTTTTTTATTTTTAATACATTTGCAAACATTTCTAAAGACCTGTTTTCACTTTGTCTGTATTGTGTGTAGATTGTTGAGGGCAAAAAAGGATTTAATACATTTTAAAATAAGGCTGTAACGTAACAAAATGTGGGAAAAGTCAGGGGGTCTGAATACATTCCGAATGCACTGTATGGGATGGGACCCTCATTTTCCCTTATTCTTTATTTTGCGGTGCACACAGCTCAGTAATTGGGCCTGATTGTGATCGGAGTTTGGCTTTAATGTCTTCCAGGGCACAGCTGTGTAGTGGGAGATGATGAACTCTTTCCTGGCTGAGTGTGGCATCAGTCTCTTTCATCTCTGGCTGCCCTGCTTCTGTTTCAGAGGAGAGGAGAGACTGTGGGGAGGAGAGGGGCAGAGCTATAGGGGAGGCGGAATTATTAGTTTTCGCCATAAACAGACGCGGCCTGCACGGCACACACAACAGAGGGTTCCGCTGGCACACTTCTTAGCACAACACAGCACAGCGGCCTCTTCTGCATTTGAGCGATGGAGAGAGTGAATGGGGGAGGATAGAGAAAGAGGAAGGAAGAGAGAGATATGCAAGCAGAATGAGAGAGAGAAACAAAGAGTGACAGATTCAAGTGAAGTATTATTTATCATATATGTATGATACAGTGCCTTCAGAAAGTATTCATACCGCTTGACTTTTTACACATTTTGCTGTGCTACAAACTTGGATTAAAATTGATTTAATTTAAATTTTTTGTCAACAATCTACACAAAATATATACATTTTGTTCATGTTAAATAAAACAGTAGCATACTGTATTTTGATAAGATAAGTATTCAACCATCTGAGTCAATACATTTAGAATCACCTTTGGCAGTGATTCCAGCTGTGAGTCTTTCTGGGTAAGCCTCTAAGAGCTTTAAACACCTGGATTGTACAATATTTGCCCATTATTCTTTTTTAAATTCTTCAAGCTGTCATGTTGGTTGTTGATCATTGCTAGACAGCCATTTTCAAGGCTTGCCATATATTTTCAAGCCGATTTAAGTCGAAACTATAACTAGGCCACTCAGAAACATTTAATGTCATCTTTGTAAGTAACTCCAGTGTATATTTGGCCTTGTGTTTTAGGTTATTGTCCTGCTAAAGGTGAATTCATCTCCCAGTGTCTGTTGGAAAGCAGACTGAAGCAGATTTAGCCTGAGCTAGGCTATATTCCTTGTCTTTTTATCCTAAAAAACTCCCTAGTCCTTGCCGGTGTCAAAAACATACACATAAAATTATGAAAGCACCTCTATGCTTGAATATATGGTGAGTGGTACTCAGTAATGTTTTGTGTTGGATTTGCCCCAAATATAATGTTTTGTATTCAGGACAAAAAGTACATTTCTTTGCCACATTTTTGACAGCTTTACTTTAGTGCCTCATTGCAAAAAGGATGTATGTTTTGGAATATTTTTATTCTGTACAAGCTTCCTTCTTTTCACTCTGTCATTTAGGTTAGTATTGTGGAGTAACTACAATGTTGTTGATCCATCCTCAGTTTTCTACTATCACAGCCATTAAACTCTATAACTGTTTTAAAGTCACCATTGGCCTCAAATGATTTTTGTTGTTGTTGTGGGGTACAGAGATGAGATAGTCATTCAAAACCATGGTAGTCCATGCAACTTATTATCTGACTTGTTAAGCAAATGTATATTCCTAAAGTTATTTACACTTGCCATAACAAAGGGGTTGAATACTTATTGACTCAAGACAATTCAGCTTTTCATTTTTTATTAATTAGTATAAATGTAAAAATAAAAATAAAAAATCCACTTTGATGTTATGGTGGGTAGATCAGTGACACAAAATATAAATGTAATCAATTTTAAATTCAGGCTACAACACAACAAAATGTGGAAAAAGTCAAGTGGCGTGAATACTTTCTGAAGTCACTGTATATACTTCACATGCAAGCCATAATAAGACTATGCCATTTATCTGACTCCATAAAGAGTATCTAATATTATGCAAGAGACTATAGTTGAGTTACAGGATTTGGAAGGTCAAGAAAGGTCTGAGAATGGAATTGTAAATGCAGGTGTGTTTAATTAACGTTGTAAAATGTATGGATTCAAAGCTTAAGTTACAAAGCATTATACTAGGCAAGATCACAGAGGGAGAGATAGTCATAGTCTGAAAGACCATGCCCCAGGAGTCCCTGGGTTGGAGAGAGAAAGAGGTCAGGAACAACGTAGGAGAGGGAGACAATGAATCTAAGACCCTTTTATAACCCATTTGACCATGTTAGGATTCAAATTCGGGGTTGTTAACCAATAGAATACTGTAAAGTTAACCTCCAATCAGATATCAGACCTACAGGATGTAAAGACAACAGAACCTCTGCTTCCCAGACGTGTGACAGAATGGGGTTGAAGAGATAATGAAGATTCCTAAGACAACACAAAGGAAATTATTTCATACAGTGATAAGTCACTTCGGGGGCTGGGCCGCCCTACAAGGTAACATCTTCACTGGCAACAGAGACATGGAGTGGGTTTGCCATTAAAAGAGCAGAGCTCCCCATCTCTATCTCCATCCCTGTATTCTAAAGGCTGTACAGTACGTTCCTCTGAATCCTCAGAAGGGAGATAAAGGGATTAACAGAGGAAACAGAGGATGTGGTTTGATCCAGCTCCTGTGCTGACGTGGGAGGAGCAGCAGCCAGTAAACACACTAGGAGGTGTAATGATAGAAAACCCTGCTATGAACTGGAGAAAGGAGACTGAACATCATGATCACCAACTGTTTTCAAGATACGTTATTCTAAAATAGAAGACCACTCATTCTCCGAACTGCATCCAAGCCATGGCTTAGCCTATAGGCAACAGAAAAGTATCATCTTGGTATTGCTTGTCTGGGGCTTGGTCCACATGCCCATGGGAAGGCAGGAATAGCAGTAAGAGCTAGCTGTCGGATGTGTGTTTTGGAGGTATAGTCTGCCCATCTCCCTCTCCTCCCTTTCCACCTGTGGGCAAAGAAGCAGGTTGAAGCCTCACTCCCATTATGAAAAGAATAACAAGCTTTTATGTCTCATTTCACAGATTCCCACCACACAACATGTTCTATATTTTCTTTCTCACTCTCTCCCTGTTCTCCTCTCTCTCTCTCTCCCTGTTCTCCTCTCTCTCTCTCTCTCTCTCTCTCTCTCTCTCACTCTCTCTCGCTCTCTCCTTCTCTCTCTCTCTTTCTCTCTCTCTGTAAGGAATACAGCAGTCTTTTGTTCTGCTGCAATTAGAGACGTTATTGACCGCCTCGCCACGCTAGCCCAGCATTGTTTTGTCGAGAGCAGCTACGCTCTGTGACTGAACCAGAAAAGATAGGAGAGAAAAGAGGAGCAAAAAGGTTTAAACTTGTCTGTGGAATATATCCACAAGCTAGCTAGTCAGGGAGGGAGCCATGAATGAGAGTAGAAACTAGGCCAGGAAGCCAGCTAAATGAGAGACAGAAGAAGAAGAAGAAGTAGAAGAGGAAGAAGAAGAAGAAGAAGAAGGCAAGCAGTGGGGGGGATCTATGATGGAGTAGAGGAGGTGGTGTGTAGAGGAGTAGAGGAGGTGGGGAGAAAATGAGGTGGGGAGGTGAGGAGGTGGGGAGTAGAGGAGTAGAGGAGGTGGGGAGTAGAGTAGAGGAGGTGGGGAGTAGAGGAGGTGGGGTGTTGGAAAAAAATATACAAAAAAAACTGAGCAAATTGGAATGCTTTTTGGCCCTAATGTCACGATCGTCGTAATAACATTCGGACCAAAGCGCAGCGTGAAATCGGTTAGACATTTTATTAGAAGTGAACCGCACAAAAAAAACTATAAAGAGCAAACGGCACGTGAAGCTATTGAGTGCTCACAGGCAACTACACATAAACATGATCCCACAAAACACAGTGGGGAAATGGCTGCCTAAATATGATCCCCAATCAGAGACAATGATAAACAGCTGCCTCTGATTGGGAACCATACCAGGCCAACATAGAAATAAAACAACCTAGATTACCCACCTTAGTCACACCCCGACCTTACCAAAATAGATAATATAAAGGCTCTCTATGGTCAGGGCGTGACACCTAAACAGAGAGTACACAGTTGCAGAGTACCTTACCACTGTGACTCACCCAAAATTAAGGAAATCTTTGACTATGTACAGACTCAGTGAGCATAGCCTTGCTATTGAGAGAGGCTGCCGTAGGCAGACCTAGCTTACAAGGGAAGACAGGCTATGTGCACACTGCCCGCTCAGTGTTAACTGAGCCGCACGTCCTAACCTCCTGCCCAATGTAAGACCATATTAGAGATACATATTTCCCTCAGATTACTCAAACTCACAAAGAATTTGAAAACAAATCCAATTTTGATAAACTCCCGTATCTATTGGATGAAATACCACAGTGTGCCATCACAGCAGCAATTTGCGACCTGTTGCCACAAGAAGTCAACCAGTGAAGACAAACACCATTGTAAATACAACCCATATTTATTTTCTGTTT
This sequence comes from Salvelinus namaycush, assembly GCF_016432855.1. Classification (NCBI taxonomy): domain Eukaryota; kingdom Metazoa; phylum Chordata; class Actinopteri; order Salmoniformes; family Salmonidae; genus Salvelinus; species Salvelinus namaycush. Next base: position 13,580,039 of record NC_052321.1, on the reverse strand, counting down.
TTGCACAACACTGTATATAGCCATAATATGACATTTGAAATGTTCCTATTCCTTTGATACTTTTGTGAGTATAATGTTTACTGTTTATTTCACTTTGGTTGATCTATTTCACTTGCTTTGGCAATGTAAACATATGTTTCCCATGCCAATAAAGCCATTTGCGAGAGATAGGGAGGGAGGAGGCGGAGAGGGAGAAAAGACAGAGGGAGGCAAGGGAGGGGGGCTGAACATGACTGGCTGGCTGTTGATCTGTGGCCCAGCCTGGCAGATGAGACTCCTTAGGGAGCCAGCTAGAGCTCTGCCTCTCCCCCATCGAGGGAGGGAGGGAGGGAGAGAGAGAGGGAGAGAGAGAGAGGGAGAGAGGAGAGGAGAGAGAGAGAGAGAGAGAGAGAGAGAGAGAGAGAGAGAGAGAGAGAGAGAGAGAGAGAGAGAGAGAGAGAGAGAGAGAGAGAGAGAGAGAGAGAGAGAGAGAGAAACAGAGTCAGAGGAGAGTAGAGTGAGGGAGCAGAATATGGAAGAAGTACAAAAATAGGTGAAAAAGAAGGGCAGAGCAGCGATGAGAATAAAAAGTGTAGGACAGAGTATGGAGACTGAGATAGATGGGGGAAAACAGTACACCCCTCCCCTAGCTCCCTTTCACCCCTCCCCTGCATCCCTCTCAACCCCTCCCCTACTCGCCCCTCCACACCCAGCCAGAAACAAACATTTGAAGGACAATCTGCCACAGCTCAGCCACGTGGGGCTTAGTGTACTCCAGGCTTTTTGGGGGAGAAGGACATGTGATAGGGTACTGTTTACTGAGCAGACAGATACTGTTGACACTAAAGGAGGTCAGGGAGAGGGCTGCTCTGAAAAATAGATGGCTGTCGTCACTTTGCACAACCACGCTACGACCTCCAACACTTTAGCTTATTGGTCGGCATGACAAATAGAGATTGGACAGCAGCTAAACAAATGTCAAAATGTACTTGCTTCTCGAAACATGGTTTTCTGCAGTTGTGTGATACTACACTGCTCAAAAAAATTAAGGGAACACTTAAACAACACAATGTAACTCCAAGTCAATCACCCTTCTGTGAAATCAAACTGTCCACTTAGGAAGCAACACTGATTGACAATAAATTTCACATGCTGTTGTGCAAATGGAATAGACAAAAGGTGGAAATTATAGGCAATTAGCAAAACACCCCCGATAAAGGAGTGGTTCTGCAGGTGGTGACCACAGACCACTTCTCAGTTCCTATGCTTCCTGGCTGATGTTTTGGTCACTTTTGAATGCTGCCGGTGCTTTCACTCTAGTGGTAGCATGAGACGGAGTCTACAATGCACATTTGTGGCCTGCTGGAGGTCATTTTGCAGGGCTCTGGCAGTGCTTCTCCTTGCAGAAAGGCAGAGGTAGTGGTCCTGCTGCTGGGTTGTTGCCCTCCTACGGCCTCCTCCACGTCTCCTGATGTACTGGCCTGTCTCCTGGTAGCGCCTCCATGCTCTGGACACTACGCTGACAGACACAGCAAACCTTCTTGCCACAGCTCGCATTGATGTGCCATCCTGGATGAGTTGCACTACCTGAGCCACTTGTGTGGGTTGTAGACTCCGTCTCATGCTACCACTAGAGTGAAAGCACCGCCAGCATTCAAATGTGACCAAAACATCAGCCAGGAAGCATAGGAACTGAGAAGTGGTCTGTGGTCACCACCTGCAGAACCAATCCTTTATTGGGGGTGTCTTGCTAATTGCCTATAATTTCCACCTTTTGTCTATTCCATTTGCACAACAGCATGTGAAATTTATTGTCAATCAGTGTTGCTTCCTAAGTGGACAGTTTGATTTCACAGAAGTGTGATTGACTTGGAGTTACATTGTGTTGTTTAAGTGTTCCCTTTATTTTTTTGAGCAGTGTATTCAATTGGGATGTGATTTGAGTGAGAAGAGCTTACTTATGCTTATACACAGCAAATGTTTGTGAGGTCCCTATTAATTAGAGGTTAGGCAAGGTTAGCATATGACACCCATGTGTGACTTTGTGTGTGTGTGTGTTTGTGTGTGCATGTACATTTGGGGTAGTGGAGTGGGCTCAGGTGGACTGTGGAATCTGCAGGAACTCGGCATATGGACTGTTGAAGCAGCTTTGTGCCATGCAGCAACACTCCCTATGACACACGCATACACACATACTTGTTCAGAAGAATGCCCTGTGTGCAGAGGCACTAATATTCAAGTATCCACTATACACAAAGACCTCAGAAAGTATTCACACCTCTTGACTTTTTCCACATTTAGTTGTGTTACAGCCTGAATTTAAAATGCATTACATTTAGGTTAGTATTGTAGAGTATTTGGTCACTGGCCTACATACAATACCCCATAATGTCAAAGTGGAATTATGTTTTTAGAATGAAAATAGAATGAAATGAAAAGCGGAAATGTCTTGAGTCAATAAGTATTCAACCCCTTTGATATGGCAAGCCTTAATAAGTTCAGGACTACAAATGTGGTTAGGAAGTCAGATAATAAGTCGACTCTGTGTGTAATAATTGTGTTTAACATGGTTTTTGAATGACTACCTACTTTCTGTACCCATAAATACAATTATCTGTAAGGTCCCGCAGTCGAGCAGTGAATTTCAAACACAGATTCAACCACAAAGACCAGGTAGGTTTTCCATTGCTTCGCAAAGAAGGGCAGCTATTGGTAGATGGGGGGGAGAGAAAAAACAGACATTGAATATCCCTTTGAGCATGGTTATTAATTACACTTTGGATGGTGTATCAATACACCCAGTTACTACAAAGATACAGGCGCTCTTTCTAACTCAGTTGCCCGGAGAGGAAGGAAACCGCTCAGGGATTTCACCTTGAGGCCAATTGTGACTTTAAAAGTTACAGAGTTTAATGGCTGTAACTGGAAAAAACTGAGGATGGATCAACAACATTGTCGTTACTCTACAATACTAACCTAAATGACAGAGTGAAACAAAGGAAGCCTGTACGGAATAAAAGTATTTCAAAACGTGCATCTTGTTTGCAACAAGACACTAAAGTAATACTGAATACGAAGTGTAATGTTTGGGGCAAATCCAATACAACACATTACTGAGTACCACCTCCATATTTTTATCATAGTGGTCGCTGCATCATTTATGGATATGCTTGGAATCGTTAAGAACTGGGGAGTTTTTCAGGATAGAAATAAAGGTATGGAGCTAAGCACAGGCAAAAAAATAGAGGAAAACCTGGTTCAGTCTGCTTTCCACCAGACACTGGGAGATGAATTCATCTTTCAGCAGGACAATAACCTAAAATATAAGGCCAAATCTAAATGAAGTTGCTTACCAAGAAGACAGTGAATGTTCCTGAGTGGCCGAGTTACAGTTTTGACTTAAATCTACTTGAAAATCTATGACTAGACCTGCAAATGATTGCCTAGCAATGATCAACAACCAGTTTGACAGAGCTTGAAGAATTTCGAAAATAATAATGTTTTCACTTTGTCATTATGTGGTATTGTGTATAGATAGGTGAGAGAATTCTTTTTTTTTAATCCATTCTGAATTCAGACTGTAACACAACAAAATGTGGAATAAGCTAAGGGGTATGACTATTTGATACCCATTCACATGCCCATTCACAGAAACATTTCACCTTCTCAGAAAATCATAACCTCGATTAACAGCTAAATCTCAGCAGGACATCGATATAACAAGTCTTCTGAAGCTTGTCCAAAAATGCATATTTTTCTATTTTCCCAACAGGTGTTGAGAGCAGTACAGGACTGAGGTGGGGAGGGGCTCTCTGCAGATTCATCTTTTTTATTTTTGCTTCCATTTCTGTTGTGGGTTTAATGTTTGGTATATGTAGAGAAATTCTAATCATTATCATTTGCAGTTCTTCACTATTTGTCTTGGCTTTGCCAAAGTGTTAGAAATGGAGGTCACTCATCTTAATTTGAGCCGGATCCTGCCAGAACAGGATCCGGGCAGCTCTCAGTTTTGGACAAGAAGCACGCCTCTCACAGAAATAGAATGAGATTTACTTCATATGATCTCTCTGCCTCTCTGCTCTGATAGACATGAGCCTGGAACTCTCATCTCTCCTGCATTGCACTTCATCATTTATTTCCTTATAGAATCATAGCTGTGTTTTGGAGGAACTACAACACCCCTGATAAATGTAAATACATTTGCCAAAGTTATACATTTACTTCTTCCAGTTCAGAAATCAATTGTATTATTCAGAATAGCCTACTAAACCATGAGAAGGCCTGTAATTTAGCCACAGACGATCAATAGCTTATTTTTCTAAAATTGACTAGCTATGGATTGTGTTTAGTCCAAAAACAAGGCATAGCCTATAGTCAGGACCAGGCGGAACATCTGTCTGTGAACAGCATGCAGACAAAACAGGCCTTTCGCAATATTTCAAATACAATCGCAGGAAAAGTTGGAAAGCAAATGGGTCCTGCTGAAAAGAGAAGACTCTAATCCGTATGTTGTAGGCTACCAAAATATTTGACCAACTTCCAAATATTGTTTAACAAAGTAAACAAGAGAGAGATAGGCTTTTGGCACGAACGCATTGGCCATCACTGGAAAGTATTCTTAGGACTATAATTTCCTCCTCATATTACAGCCTACGATACAGTATGTGCATCTCCATACACCTCGGCCTAGGCTATTGATACATTCAACACATGGTCATTTTTATTGATCTCAGATTCTCACTTTGTCAGTGTCAAAGTAGACTCATTTTTATCATTTGTGCAGTATAAAAATATTATGCCAAAGTCTCCAGTCACATAAAAGGATTAGAATTGCATGAAATGCGTTCATAAAAGGTTCAATTTTTTCGGGATCCTAGGCTACTAGGATCTTATCCATGTGTGCAGCTTCTGTAAGTGTCTCTACTCTGTTGCTCTATGCCACTACGTACATGTGATGATACGCATGCAATGCTTTATGAAGGGGCGGCAGGTAGCCTAGTGTTTAGATCTTTGGGCCACTAACCAAAAAGTTGCTAGATCGAATCCCCGAGCTGACAAGGTAAAAATCTGTTGTTCTGCCCCTGAACAAGGCAGTTAACCCACTGTTCCTAGGCTGTCACTGTAAATAAGAATTTGTTCTTAACTGACTTGCATAGTTAAAAAAATAAATACAAATTTAAAATTCTGAGAGACTTGGCAAAATGTCTCACATTAAGAGTGATACATGTGGTATGTGCAATTAAGCCTTTGGATCTCTCTGGTTTCTGGTTTGGAGTGTTTGGTTTGGCCTGTTGTCAGCTGAAGACTGGTGCTGTCGACACTCTCCCGATCTTATTCACTAAACGGCAGCAAAGGCATTGTGCCACACAGCTAAAACTGGTACTCCCGGTTTGTGACGCCATTAGTGTCACGATCTTTCAAGATCGAACCCAGAAGCAGACCAGGACAAGGAGCGTAGGAAGAAGGTGAGTATTTATTTACAGTGAAATGTGAAAAGGTAGATATATCCAGATGGCGTAGCGGGCAGCGGTGGTGAGTAGATGAGAGGAAATAGGTGAATCCAATGTAGTAGCAGAATCCTCTGTCAACCAGGCGGGAATGGAGTGAATGATCCAGGTGAGTAACTGAAGACAAAACAAACGGAGGTAAGTTCAAGGCAAGCAATACGTAAATGAAAACAACAAAACAAATTCTATCCAACTGGAGTCTGGTACTCAGGCACAACATACTGTTCATGGCTAACGATCCGGCAGGGAATGGAAGTCAGGTCAGAGCTTTTGAAGGGTAGAGATGATGATCAGGACAGGTGTGCAGATTACTGACGGGAAACAGGTGCGGGTGAAATCAATCTCCCAATGAGCTAATTCGCCCGGCAACCAGACAGGGTGCGTTCCAGGACACCTGAAACACACTCCAGGACAGACACACAGGCAAACCCAGACTCAGGAAGCGGGATTCGTGACAATTAGGCAGTGGCCATCTTTTTAAGTACAGACACTTAGTACTTATCAACTCTGTTCACTTGGGTTATCAAGCTTTATCAACAACTGATATTTGAACACCTTGGCTGTGTGAAGTCCTTTGGTAATTTTACACTTTCAGAATAGGGGAAATCCTTAGTAATGGGGGAACAATAGGCTTGAATGTGTTCGACTTCTGGGAAGATATTCCCACAGATAATTACAAGAATGACTTTCATTCAATTTTCTCTATGAGAAAGTTCAAGGTCATTTACTGCATTTTTATACAATTTACTTTAAAATGCTATTTGGAGAACAGCAAAAACAAGCAAAAATGACCCCAGTCATTATCACATTTGATGCAGTAGCTTCATTCACCTCAGTCGATCTACAAACACATAGCCTATTAGCTATACAATTAGCCGCCACATATTAACTCACATTAACTCAGCACCGGGATTAAAGGCTAAAATTTAACACGTACATAGGGATCTCTTAGCCGAGAAAGTATTTTTTTTGCAGTTTAAAAGCTAATTTCCTGCAAATCTACACATTTTAACCTGACTTATGCCATGTTAAGAAATCTGAGTGAGCTTTACCAGCAAAATCAATGGGGGCCCACTGGAGGTCAGGGCACCTGGTTACCTGCCCTGCAATGCCCGGTCGGTAATTCGTCCACGATTACTATATGTTTAGATAGCTTTCTAGCTAGATTCATTTACCAATCTAAAACAAATTCACTGACATGAGCTAATTGAGTGAATGAATGACATACACCTCATGACCAAAAGTATGTGGACACCGGCTTGTTGAAAGTCTCATTCCAAAATCATGGGCAATAATATGGAGTTGGTCCCCCGTTTGCTGCTATAACAGCCTCCACTCTTCTGAGAAGGCTTTCCACTAGATGTTGGAACATTGCTGCGGGGACTTGCTTCCATTCAGCCACAGGAGCATTAGTGAGGTCGGGCACTGATGTTAGCTGATTAGGCTTGGCGTTCCAATTCATCCCAAAGGTGTTCGATGGGGTTGAGGTCAGGGCTCTGTGCAGGCCAATCAAGTTCTTCCACACTGATCTCAACAAACCATTTCTGTATGGACCTCGCTTTGTGCACAGGGGAATTGTCATGCTGAAACAGGAAAGGACTTTCCCCAAACTGTTGCCACAACGTTGGAAGTACATAATCGTCTAGAATGTAGCGTTAAGAATTCCCTTCACTGGATCTAAGGGACAAATTTTATGTGCTATGTGCTTCAGCACTCGACGATCCCGTTCTGTGAGCTTGTGTGACCTTCGCGGCTGGGCCGCTGTTGCTCCTAGACGTTTTCCCTTCACAATAACAGCACTTACAGTTGACGGGGGAAGCTCTAGCAGGGCATAAATTTGACGAACTGACTTGTTGGAAAGGTGACATCCTACGACGGTGCCACGTTGAAAGTCACTGAGCTCTTCAGTAAGGATGTTCTACTGCCAATGTTTGTTTATGGAGATTGCAGGTTTTAGCAATGGTGTGGCTGAAATAGCCGAATTCACTAATTTAAAGGGTGTCCATGTATTTTCTGTATATTGTGTGTTACACCAGGAAAACTACTGATGCACAACCATCTTTCGAAATTGCACCTTGTGTATTCTACAATTCAACAGTGAGTTGAGACCCGGACTAAGTTCTTAAATGCATACACACTGGGTATACCAAACATTAGGAACCATTCCACAGGGATGCTGGGCCATGTTGACACCAATGCTTCCCACGGCTGTGTCAAGTTGACTGGATGTCTTTTGGGTGGTGGACCATTCTTGATACACACCGGAAACGGTTGAGTGTGAAAAACCTAGCAGCATTGCAGTTTTCTTGACACAAACCAGTGCGCCGGCACCTACTACCATACCTCGTTCAAAGGCACTTACATCTTTTGTCTTGCCCATTCACCCTCTGAATGGCACACATACACAATCCATGTCTCAATTGTCTCAAGGATTAAAAATCCTTCTTTAACCTGTCTCCTCCCCTTCATCTACACTGATTGAAGTGGATTTAACAAGTGACATCAATAAGGGATCATAGCTTTCACCTTGATTCACCTGGTCAGTCTCTGTCATGGAAAGAGCAGGTGTTAATGTTTTGTATACACATTGCATTCAGAACGTTTTTATACCCCTTGACTTATTCCCCAAAATTGTGTGTAACAGCCTGAATTAAAAATGCATTAAATTGATATTTTTTCTTGCCCATTTACACACAAAAATACATAATGACAAAGTCAAAACATGTTTTTAAACATTTTTGCTAATTTATTGAAAGTGAAATACAAAATTATCTAATTTACATACAGTACCAGTCAATAGTTTGGACACACCTACTCATTCAAGGGTTTTTCTTTCTTTTTTAAATTGTTGAATAATAGTGATGGCATCAAAACTATGAAATAACACATATGGAATCATGTAGTAACCAAAAAAGTGTTAAACAAATGAAAACATATTTTAGATTTTAGATTCTTCAAAGTAGCTACCCTTTGCCTTGATGACAACATTCTCTCAACCAGCTTCATTAGGTAGGTCACCTGGAATGCATTTTAATTAACAGGTGTGCCTTGTTAAAAGTTAATTTGGGGAATTTCTTTCCTTCTTCATGAGTTTGAGCCAACCAGTTGTGTTGTGACAAGCTAGGGGTATACATATATATATATATGCATAATTTTCTTTTTTCTTTTTTCTTATTAATTTGAATAAATTATCGAGGTCTGGACTCATATGTAGCTACGGCCCTGAAAGCAAGCCTCTCACGTCTATCCAACTTGCCTTCCTCATCATTATGAGGTATGAATCCTATTAGCAAGGGTTGCATGGTACTATTTTATTTTGATTATATTTTCCATTCTCAAGAAAACATTGTTGCAGTGTCAGTAATGACAGACTGGAGTGGGTTTACCCCCTCTCCTGCGATGGTGTGTGTTGTTGTGAGCGTGGCTGTGTGTGTGTGTGTGTGTGTGTGTGTGTGTGTGTGTGTGTGTGTGTGTGTGTGTGTGTGTGTGTGTGTGTGTGTGTGTGTGTGTGTGTGTGTGTGTGTGTGTGTGTGTGTTTCTGAGTTCGAGAGTTATTGCAGGGTGTTCTTCCATTCAGTGGTGTGTTTTAGCAAGTTAGCTTGTATGTGTGTGTATGTGTATGTGTGTGTGTGTGCGTGCGTGTGTATGTTTGCCAGGCGGGGGTACCTGAGGGAGGGCTATCATCCTGGGTTACGCCTGCAGGGCAGAGAGGCACGTGTCAGCCCAATCTATCTATCTGTAGACAGCATCATTGATATTCTGAGAGATGCCCAATAACAGTAGCAGCAGTAGCACCAGCAGCAGTAGCAGCAGCTATAGCAGCAGCAGTAGCAGCAACTGTAGTAGCAGCAGTGGTAGCAGCAGTAGCAGTTGCAGCAGCAGTAGTAGTAGCAGACTGACTCCTCACTGCACAGCAGAGAAGATACAGAGAAGAGAGAGACTGAGAACAGTAAAGCTCATCAGTGCCTCTGCAGACTGGGATTAATCAGAAAGTCATACACATAGCTATGCATGAATGCACACATACATGCACGTACACATGCACACACACATCAGAGAGACACACACACACACATGCACATACACAGTGTTTGCAAATGCATAATTTCATGTTGCCCATGTTTCAGATAGTTTTTTGCAGATACTAAATTCAGGTAATTTTTTATTCAACATATCACATCTTTTAGAGCACACAGACAGGCACACACACACACACAGGGACATACATTGACACACAGACGCACACACACAGAGCTGTCCCTGCAACCACAGCAGGGGGGATCTGATTTGAATAAAGAGCAGGACTAGGTGACGAATGTCAAATTCTAGAAAATGTCACCATCAACAATGACACAAAGGCTTCTCCATTTGATGTGCCTATATCATGTCAAAAATTGAAAAGGCTGGCCAGAAATGTCCTACACAACAAGCCCAGCGGAATGCAAGGGACAGACATATTGACAAACACAGACACACAGTAACACATAAATCAGACACAGTAACACCTGAATCAGACACACATGAATCAGACACAGAGTAACACATGAATCATACACACAGTAACACATGAATCAGACACACATGAATCAGACACAGAGTAACACATGAATCATACACACAGTAACACCTGAATCAGACACACAGTAACACATGAATCAGACACACATGAATCAGACACAGAGTAACACATGAATCAGACACACAGTAACACATGAATCAGACACACAGTAACACCTGAATCAGACACACAGTAACACATGAATCAGACACACATGAATCAGACACAGAGTAACACATGAATCATACACACAGTAACACATAAATCAGACACAGTAACACATGAATCAGACACACAGTAACACATGAATCAGACACACAGTAACACATGAATCAGACACACAGTAACACATGAAACAGACACAGTAACACATGAATCAGACACACAGTAACACATGAATCAGACACACAGTAACACATGAATCAGACATACAGTAACACATGAATCAGACACACAGTAACACATGAAACAGACACAGTAACACATGAATCAGACACACAGTAACACATGAATCAGACACACAGTAACACATGAATCAGACACACAGTAACACATGAATCAGACACACAGTAACACATGAAACAGACACAGTAACACATGAATCAGACACACAGTAACACATGAATCAGACACACAGTAACACATGAATCAGACATACAGTAACACATGAATCAGACACACAGTAACACATGAAACAGACACACAGTAAAATATGAATTAGACACAGTAACACATGAATCAGACACACAGTAACACATGAATCAGACACACAGTAACATATGAATCAGACACACAGTAACACATGAATCAGACACACATGAATCAGACAAACAGTAACACATGAATCAGACACACATGAATCAGACACACAGTAACACATGAATCAGACACAGTAACACATGTATCAGACACACAGTAACACATGAATCAGAAACACATTAACATATGAATCAGACACACAGTAACACATGAATCAGACACACAGTAACAGATGAATCAGACACACAGTAACAGATGAATCAGACACACAGTAACACATGAAACAGACACAGTAACACATGAATCAGACACACAGTAACACATGAATCAGACACACAGTAACAGATGAATCAGACACACAGTAACAGATGAATCAGACACACAGTAACACATGAATCAGACACACAGTAACATATGAATCAGACACACAGTAACACATGAATCAGACACACAGTAACACCTGAATCTTCGAAATTGTTTCATGTTCCATTTTTGTAACATGCATAATATTGTGGGGATGATAGCCCACACAATATATAGGTATTGGTTGAAGCTCAATGTTAAAATAAAATCTCCTTAAGCCAATATCACACCAATCACTGTCACGCCCTGACCTTAGAGAGCCGTTAGGGCAGGGTGTGATTTGGGTGGGCATTCTATGTTTTCTATTTCTTTGTTTTTGGCCGAGTGTGGTTCCTAATCAGAGGCAGCTGTCTATCGTTGTTTCTGATTGGGAATCATACTTAGGCAGCCTTTTTTCCCACCTAATGTTGTGGGTAATTATTTATTTTCTGTGTGTGTGTGTGTGCGTCACGGTTGCGTCACGTTCGGTTTCTGTTTACCTGTTTTAATAAAGGTTTGACTTTATTAAAGATGTGGAATTACATGCTGCGCCTTGGCTCATCTATGACAGGGAGTTTGAAGACAGTGAACGTGACAATCACAATGAAAATTCACAAATTAACTTAATTGGAAGTACACAGCACACTCTCTTGTCATGAGAGTGACATGAGCGTCATGAGCCGTCCGGCCGTTACCGAGAACCACATGGTCATTAGCAATTTATTTTTTAACAGTATTACTTGAGCCAACCTAGGTGAAATTCTAGACATCGGATTAAAAAGAGACTATATGGTAAAGTGACCATTGGACTTAAAAAATTCTGCATTTTCAGCTTCCAGGAATTGTGTACAGATCTTTGTGTCATGGTGCAGTGCATGATCATGCTGAAACATGAGGTGATGGCGGCGGATGAATGGCACAACAATGGGCCTCAGGATGTTGTCACAGTATCTCTGTTCATTCAAATGGCCATTGATAAAATGCAATTGTGTTTGTTGTCCGTAGCTTATGCCTGCCCATACCATAACCCCACAGCTAACATGGGGCACTCTGTTCACAACGTTTTATCAGCAAACCGCTCACCCACACAACACCCATACACATGGTCTGCGGTTGTGAAGACTGTTGGACGTACTGCTAAATTCTCAAAAACAACATTGGATGAGGCTTATGGTGGAGAAATTAACATTAAATTATCTGGCAACAGCTCTGGTGGACATTCCTGCTGCCAGCATGCCAAATGCATGCTCCCTCCAAACTCGAGGCATCTGTGGCATTGTGTTTTTTGACAAAATGGCACATTTTAGAGTGGTCTTTTATTGTTCAGCACAAGATGTACCTGTGTAATGATCATGCTGTTTATTAATCAGCTTCTTGATATGCTACACCTGTCAGGTGGATGGATTATCTTGGCAAAGGATAAATGCTCACTAACATGGATGTAAACAAATGTGTGCACAACATTTGAGAGAAATCTGCTTTTTGTGCGTATCCCATTTTCTGGGATCTTTTATTTCAGCTCATGAAACTTGGGACCAACACTTTACATGTTGCTTTTATATTTTTTACTCAGAAATCTTGGGAACCAAATAAAATCCCCTGCGGCCAAATTCGCCAGTTGGGGAACCTTGGTGTAGAGTATTCCTGTAATAATGTGAGAACTTGCAAGTCTGTCTCCCTGTCTGACCTTGTGCTGCTCTGGCTGCTGTGAATAGTGTAAAAGACATATATTGCCTCTGCCTTTCTCCTCTCTCTGCGCCCAACCTCTCTCAAATCAGCCTTAG